>NW_015168686.1:381104-401369 GCF_001447785.1 Gekko japonicus
TCCTGCTGAGAAGGAGCTCCAGGTATCTTGGAAGTACTATGATCCCCAAAGGCCCAAACTTTGCACAATGAGAACTAGGTTACATATCCCATAAGATTAGTCCATTATTACATTTATGTTCCATTTTTCCTTCAAGGATTTCAAGAAGTATATGTGAAAGGTTTCTGTAGTGTAAGCTGCTTCCATAGCAAGGATCTCCTGCATTTTATTCACCCAAGTGGTTGTAGTTTTTTTCATGTTTCTACATGACCTTGTGCTCTGTTTGTGCACAAACTCTTAACATACTGTTCCTCTTTGTGGCAGGCCTGGTGCAGAGATCTCTTTTAAAGCTCTCTAGAAAGTTGGTTCCTGTGACTTACGGACTGGGTGTGCCCAATCAAGCTCTGATGCAGGCACCCCAGCTCACAGCGGGCAGGAGGGGACTCGGATGATTCCAAGCCCCCCTCGAGCCCTTGTAGGGGGCTCTCAGCCTGGAGTGTGAGAGGTGCCTCTTCCAAGGTGATAGCCAAGGAATTGAGGCACTTCTTTACCCCGAGAGGTCCTGCCGTTGCGAGGCCAAAATGGCGCACAAAGGTGCACACTGGACGAAGCGGGCAAGTGATCCAGCATTACCGATCTTCCTGCAGTTAGAAGAAGTCACTAAGCGACTGAATGAACTGTGAGTTAAGCAACCCCCCTAAGCTACTTGAGCTGGCAAAACAGAGAAACGGCTCTAAAACATCAAGCTGATG
Source organism: Gekko japonicus (assembly GCF_001447785.1). Lineage (NCBI taxonomy): Eukaryota > Metazoa > Chordata > Lepidosauria > Squamata > Gekkonidae > Gekko > Gekko japonicus. The sequence continues at coordinate 381,836 of NW_015168686.1, forward strand.
TAAAGGGAAGGCTGGAGAGGGGGACTCCCTCCCCCATGAAAAGTAGCAGTACTTGAGCGGCAGTTTGAAAATAAAAGCGATGGTGGCTGCAAGAGAATCTTAAATTAAGCAAAGGGGCTACAAAATAGCCTTAAGCATAGTTAAATCGATGAACCATGTAATGCAGTTCTGAAAGTTTACGGGTTGTATAAAAATAATAGGCTATAATGTACCCAATATATGGTTAAAAAGGGCTTAAGTTAGCTATGTTATGGTAAGAAGCCATTCAGTGTCATTCTCTTATTTTTACTGGTAAATTGTAGGAAGACAAATATGTTTGTTTGATGATAATATGATCCTTGCTTTATTCTTGTAGTTTCACATGTTAGATTTAGCATTTCAATGCACTTCCCCTCCCTTTATAGTCTTCGTAGTAATAAAACAAATAAAAAAATTTTAAAAGCTCTCTAGAAAGTTTGGACTGCTCAGCCCCCTCCCATCATGGGTTGGCTTCTTCCTGCCCAGCTGACATGTGACAGGGCATAGCGAGCACTCCTTCCCTCAGTCCTTTCTTTACTGCCATGCAGATTGGACTCTGATTGTGGTGGGTTTTTCCTCAGTGATTTTCTCTGATTATTCACTCTTCTCTCTTCAATTCTTTATCCTACTTCATTTCTGTAAAAGGGGGATTGGAAGGAGGACATTAGTATAGAGCTATAGCTCTATTTAAAAATACATTGAATGGAGTCTAAAAATGTCTCAGTTGGATGACCACGACCAGTGCCTCCAATACTTGGGCAAAGTCCACAATGTCTCGGTTTGCTCCATTTGCAAGCAGTTTACCTCAAAACCTCATGTGAATTGAGCTTCTAGGTTAAAACCTGCCCTTTGGGAGAAGGCTCTGGAGACCCTGTGCAAAGATCAGACCCCATCTAAGGAGTCAGAACCAGACTGTTCAACCCATACCCCCCATTTGGGGTCAGTGCTGACAGGATCTGTATCAGAACCAGGCCCAGTATCAGCTCCGAAGAAATCCTTAAGAGTGCATAGTGCCTCAAAACCACCACCACAAAAGAAGACATTGAAGTTGAAACACAAGGCCTCATATCCCTCCTCCACCCAACCAAGTAAGAATCCACCCCCCATCTGGCAACCCAGAACCCCCTCTCCAAATTGCAGATGATCACTGTGTCCCTCATCTGACAATGAGGTCATTGAGGTCGCCCCTCAGTCTCCCTTGAAAGCTGAAGCCCCTCCAGCTAAATGACACAGCATATCTTTGAGGGACTCCATGATCCCTCAGTATTGAGGACCTCCACCTCAGCAATAGTTCCCAGTATGCTCCACCCATGTACTGGCCCATGCAGTGGGAGCAGCAACTACCACCTCCCATGAAAGCAGGCTCATGGCCATGCTGTGCCCTCCATTGGCTCCATTCACGGCCATGCCATGCTCCCCATCAGCCCTTCAGAATTGAACAAAGAAAAGCCTCTGTCTCTAAGCAACTCCAACACCACTTTGGAACCATCATCAAATGAATGTATTGTGGATCTGTCACCTGTCTCCCCAATGGGGGACCTCTGTCTTTACTCTGAACATAGAGGTGATCTGCTCAGAACCAATGACATCTGACCCCATTTTTAAGGTCCTTTACCCGCCCAATGTGGGGTTAATTGCTTTTTTGATGCTACAGGGACTACTGGACATATCCAAGTCCATTTGGACCAAACCAGCATCAGTCTCCCCAGCTGCTAAGAAAACTGACCATATGCACAAGGTTTGGGGGGAAGACTGCAATTTCCTTTTCACCACCCTCCTGCCAACTCCATTGTGAAAGAGTTCATCCCAGCCAAGCAACACTCTGGACCCCATTCCTCTCCATTTGATCAGGAAGGATGCAAACTTCATGGGCTTGGCCATAAGATCTACATATCATCATCTTTGACTCTACACATGCCATTATGGGACACTACCAAATGTTCCAGTGGGAATGAATGTGCTTCATTCACTGATTCATTCCCAGAAGAGCACAAGTCTGTGGCCATGGCTCTATAGGCGGAGGGCTTCAAGCTTGGAAAGCAGCAACTAAATGCTGTGTGACACATCACTGACTACTGAAAGTAGATCCATTGCTTCCACCATAGTCCTACAGCTCCACTCCTGACTCTGTTTCACTGCTCTTCCCAATGATACTGAAGTGAGAATCGAGGAACTCCCCTTTTAGAGAAGGAACCTATTCAGCTCCCAGACAAATGATGTCCTAGACCGCATGAGAAAGAATAAGATCACCGCAAGGTCCTTTGTCATCACTGGTCTGCCCGCCCAGACCCAGAAACCTTGCTACTTTCTGAGACACTCCATTAATTAGCAACCATCACGATCCTATCGGTACCAACCCTTCTACTCTGACTCTTCCTGTCACACTGCCTCCATACCCAAAGGGGAAGAAGCATCATGGTCATCCTTGTTCTAAGCAGGGCCTTGTCTCAATCCTGACTATCCCACTCTCAATTATGTCATTATCACCGTTTGGGAGTCAGTTACTTCCAGCACTTGGATTCTTAGCATTGCTCAGAAAGCAGTTCCTTCAGTTCCATGTTCCTCCTGTTAGTTGTCCCCCTGTTTCTTCCCCATCCATACCTCTCCTGGAGTTACAGCAGGAGGTGCTCCAACTTTTGGATAAAGGAACCATCGAGCCTGTTCCATTGCATGAGACCAATTCCAATTTTTATTCTCATTACTTTTAGTTGATAAGAAAGATGGTTGTTTGGTAAACAACCTATTCTGGATCTAAGGGCCTTAATAAATTCCTCATGGTTCCTAAATTTCTCATGACCACATTATAAGAAATCATAGGTTTGGTTTGTTCCCATGACTGGTTTGCCATTATTGACCGATGCTTACTTCCATATCACCATACACTCCAGATCTAGGGAGCTCCTTTGTTTTCAGTGTGGCCAGGGTACTACCAGTATGTATTCCTCCCTCTTGGTTTGGCCACTGCCCCAAGAGTGTTTACAAAGTTCATGTGGCTGTAGTTGCTCACCTGTGTTTAAGGAGCTGCATTATCTACCCCTATCTCGATGATTTGCTTTTTTCTGCACCCTCCCCAGATCTGCTAACTGATCACATTTCCCTAGCTGTTTCCACCCTAATTTCCTTGGATTGCTAGATCAACTGGAATAAATCCACTTTATACCCAACTTGGTCCATATTATCCTAGATGCTAACCGTGGGAAAACTTTTATTTCCCAGAGTAGGGCAGCCACCATATGAGCCATGGCTTGGAGGTTTGCCTCCAATAAATTTCAATCTATTCAGTCTATACAGAGGCTTCTAGGCCTCATGGCCCCTAGTACTGCTGTAGTCTTTTTGCCCGATTATCCATGAGACCCCTTCAAAATTGGTTGCTTAGATCGGCCAATGTACAGTCAGACCCTCCCTAGTGTAAGTTCTCTATTCCTAGAATAGTAACCTTCTCCCTAGGGTGATGGTCATCTTGGGAGAACTTACTAGCTGGTTCCCCATTTGGGATGCCGTCTCATGATGTTTAGGCTTTTACTGATGCATCCCTTTTGAGTTGGGGAGCTCACTGCGGTGCCCATAGGGCCAGTGGACGTTGGTCTCCCTGTGAATGGGGCATGCATATTAATCTTGTGGAACTCAGAGCAGTCGGAAATACTTTGGTTTCTTTTACAGCCCTAGTGTAGCAAAAGGGTGGTAATAGCCACAGGCACCACTACAACAAAGTTCTACATCAACAAGCAGGAAGGTACGGGCTCCCTCTCCCTCTGTTCAGAAGCTTCCCTCTTTTGGCACTGGGCCATCCAACGTGCCCTCTCCTTGGAGGCTATCCCTATCACCAGGGTGGCAGATGGGACAGTGGACACCCTCAGCAGAGGTGACATGTCTACTCATGAATGGTCTCTCAAGGTCGGCTACCTACTTCTTATGTTCTGCCACTGGGAACAACCCCAGGTGGACCTGTTTGCCTCCTCTTCAAACGCCAAGTGTCCTCAGTTTTGCTCATTGGCAGGTATGGATGCGCATTCCCTAGGAGATGCTTTCCAGTTGACATGGCAAGGAGCTCTATTTACACCTTTATTCTGATCCCCTTGCTAGGGAAGATCTTTACCAAAATTTGAGAGGACAGGTCCAGCTGCAGTCTTATTGTACCCTTTTGGCCAAAAAGTGTATGGTTTCTGACACTGTGGTGTCTGTCCCAAGGCCATTAGAGAGGAGGAGGAGGAGGAGGAGATTGGATTCATACCCTGCCCTTCACTACCCACAGGAGTCTCAGAGCAGCTTACAAACTCCTTTTCCTTCCCCTCCCCACAACAGACATCCTGTGAGATAGGTGGGGCTCAGAGAGCTTTGACAGAAACTGCTCTTTTTCAAGGACAGCTCTTATCAGAACTATGGCTTGCCCAAAGTCATCCAGCAGGTGCAAGTGGAGAAGTGGGGAATCAAACCCAGTTCTCCCAGATTAGAGTCCGCGCACTTAACCACTACACCAAACTGGCTCTCCCCCTGGTATCTGGTCCATACAGAACCTCTCCTGCACCACAGTATCCAGTCTTAGCATCTGACAGTCTGGCTGATACATGATCAGTAGAGTGGTCAGATAGGGTAGCACATGTGTTACTGTCCTCTAGGCATCCTTCAACAATGAAATCTTATGCTGCAAAATGGTCGAGGTTTTCCTCCTGAGCAGCTGCCCATGGCCTCCCCCTGAGGCTTGCCAAATAAGTAACCCCTGATGGATAGTGGCCTGGTTGCTGCCTCAATCAAGGTCCATTTGTCAGCCATTTCAGCCTTTCACAATTCCGTCACGTTTGTCTGTTTTTTGGCCCCAATTTCCAAAAAAATCCTCAAGGAATTATGTAATTTACACCTACCAACACCCCCTCCAATCCCCCAGTGGAGTCTCTCATTGGTGCTCTCCATGCTAATGTTTAAGCCCTTTGAGCCCCTCGCCATATGTGACCTGTCTTTCCTTGCCTATAAGGTAGCATTCATTCTGGCAATTACTTCCACCTGAAGGGTAGGGGAACTTAAGGTCTTACAGTCTACCCTGCCCTTTACCAGGTTTCACCAGGATAAGGTGGTTCTCCACCCTAGTTTAGACTGCCTCCCCAAAGTTTTGTCTGTCATTCATGTTTCCCAGGAAATAGTCCTGCCCCTGTTTTTCCCCCTCCCATTTCAGACTAATAACGAACCCTGAACACTTTAGATGTTCATAGGTCACTGCTTTTTTATTTAGACTGTACTGCACCCTTGCGGAAATGCAACAACCTACTGGACAGCTTTGTTGGCCCACATAATGACCAAACCATCTCCTTTTGGGTTGTCAAGGCCATCCAATTGGCATACTCTGCCCACTCCATCTCAGACCTCACTTGGACAGGTCTCAGTCTTCCTCAGCAACATCTCCTTGGACAGCATCTGCAAGGCAGCCACCTGGTCCTCCCCATTGATGTTCATCAAGCACTATGCAGCTGATGTCAATTCCAGATGGGATGCAACTGTGGAGAAAGCAGTTCTTCAGTCCTTATTTCTCTGAGGATCCCACACCCACCTCTTGCTGGTAAGTGAGCTTGCTATTCTCCTGTGTGGGACTGGACAGAAGCCACAAAGATGAAAACAAGGTTGCACTTACCTGCACTTACCTGTTCATTGAGTGGTCTTCTGTGCAGGAACCCATCCCTCCTGACTTTCCCTGCTGTGCGTTCCTTGCACTCATGGGGTCCTTCCACAGTGGCAAGCAGGGACTGAAGGAAGGAACGCTCACTCTGCCCCGTCACGTGTCGGCTGGGCGAGAAGGAGCCAATCCACGAGTCAAGAGGGCTGAGCACTGCAAAGTTTCTAGAGAGCTTTAAAAGAGATCTCTGCAGCACAGTCCCATGTGTGTCTGCACAGCAGACTATGAACAACAGTTACAGGTAAGTGCAAACTTGTTATCTCCCTGCTCTTTAGGGTTATTCCTTTTAAGAGTGCAAATAATTGTGTTAGACACTTGAAAACTCATGGGACAACACAGGGCAACATCGTACAGTGCAGGATTCCCAGTAACAGGCTAACATGATGACTAGTCCAGTTTTCAGCAGATGCTGTAGGAATCTGTCACAATTCTGCTATGATCAATTCTATATTAATCTCCCTTATATATAAAAGCCAAATGGTGGTGGCACTTCTCTAGAACATTCCACACGCTCCGGAATTGGTTGGTGCCCTAGTGTGTCACTCAGAATCTGTCCCTATCCACTGGCTGCATTGTTTGAGTCTCGCCTCCAACATTCTGAACAGTTTGCTGTTCCTCTCCCCCCCATAGCCAGTCAGAACACAGAGGTTATTTGCATATGCAGCCTCATTGGCCTTTGCCTCAGAACACAGAGGTCGTTTGCATATGCGACTTGATTGGCTTTTGTTTCTAACATTCTAAACAGTTTGCTGTTCTGAGGTAAAATGTGTCCAATCTCCAGGTGAGGGCTGGAGATCACTCAGAATTACAACTGCTTTCCAGATGGCAGAGATCAGTTCCCCTGGAGAAAATGGTGGGCTCTGTATCCTTATATGCTGCTGAGGTGGCCCCCGTATGACAGCCAGTCAGGGCTTCAGAGCATGGGAGAGGCTGCAGATGTGTGGGGGGTGGAAAGCTGAAGAGTGAGAGGGAAATAAAGGTAGGTTGATGATTGGCTGGGAAGGAGATAGGGTTGCCAACTCCAGGTGGAAAATTCCTGGAGACGTGAGGGATGGAGCCTGGAGAGGGTGAGATTTCAGGAGGCGTGGGACTTCAGACAGGTACAAAGCCACGGACTCCACCCTCCAAACCGACCATTCCCTTTGGGGAACCATCGTTGCCAATCTCCAGGTGAGGGCTGGAGATCACTCAAAATTACAACTGTTCTTTAGGTAGCAGAGATCAGTTCCTCTGGAGAAAATGTTGGACTCGGTGTCATTATACCATGCTGCGGTCACCACAGCAAATTGACACTGAGTGTCCAAGGCCGGGGCACCCGCCCAGAGCCTCTTTCTAGAGGCCATTGTATTTATTTCCACAATGGGCCTTTTTCCTAGTTAATGTATAATGTTCTTATGATACACGTTGTTAGTATACTGAAAAGGCAGAAACATCATAAAAACAACTCAAGACAATAGGTCCTTGCTAATTCTTTCGTGAGACCAAGTCAGTTAACCTCCTGTGTAAATTTCCCATGAAAAGCTGCAGTCCTATTCATGCTTACTTGGAAGTAAGCCCTGTTGAAATCATTGGGACTTACTTCCAGGTTAACATGCATTGTTTGGCCTATGCAGCACTGACTTTTTCTGATACATAACCATTTGTGTTTTATTATGAGGTTGGAGGTCAACAGAATAATATATCTATTATACTACACCCTGTGGTACTGCTTTGTGATGCTTTGTGCCATTTCAATTTAAAACCTGGGATAAAATAATTCTTGAGGAAATGTGGGGGAAAGAAATTGTCCTGTAGGTTTCAGCTTCAGTCCTTCAGTAAAGGTGCGTTATACCACCCTTCAAAAAACAGGTACTGAAAACACTAAGTGGCAGTGATAGTAGGTACCTGCTAGAGACCATGGATATACCATTTCCCTAGTGTTTCCCCTTTGCAGTTTATGGACTGCCACCACTTTTGTGGAATTGCCCAGAAAAGTCTGTGGCATTATTCTGAGATAATCTTAGGGGATATCCAGTTTTGGCTACTTCTCCCTTCCATTGTGCTTCCTCCAGTCATGGGCCATCCCAAGCATGGTGGCTATGCTGTTTCTACATCCAGCTTTATCATTATGCTAGCATTTATCAATAGTGCAAAATTTTGGCTGGCCTATGAAGCCTACACTGTAGTTACACCTGTCTTTTTTTCTGATCTTTCACCACTCCTTAATATCCTAGACATCCTTCCTTCCTAGATATTCTTCTTTTACCAACCGTGACCTTAATCAGAAAAGGTTTTTTCATCATTCTTTTAATGAAAGAAATGATGCCCACTTTAATGTGGGCCTGTACGGTAAAAATATATATATTCTTAAGTAATATATAAAGGTAAAGGTAGCAGTGGGACAATTTTGTTGCTTCGGTGTTCAGTATTTTGTTTTTATTTAGTGGAAGCTGAATTATTTGTTCTGGTCGGAGAGAACAGACAGCATTAATGCAGAGCTGCAGTAACGGAGACAAGCATGTCAGATTTTCAGGATTTTTATCTGACTTTCTCTGTGCCTCTTTTTCTTCTTCTTCTTCTAGTACTCTTGTTTGCTCGAACATAATCATTCCAGATGCCACAAGCTTCACTCAGAATATCCATCCATTTTATCATAATCTCCTTTCTGCCCATCTGGTGCTACCATATCCTCTGTGAGCAGGTCAGATTTTCTTTCTTTATCCAGATAAAAGATTCTCTGTAACTGAAGCATTGCCTTTTCGAAGCAGAGGTTGATATAGGGAATAGATATTCTGTACTGTGAAGCTGCAAGAAGGACAACTGAGGATGGCCATTAAAACAAGATGGCAATCCTAATAAAGGAATGTTTGTCAATATGAGGCAAAAACATAACTGAAGGCATTTACATTAAGAATATCAAAACCTCACAATACCCTGAAAGAAGCTGCGTTGTAAACAGAAGAATCTTTCAAACTGTGTTTTTCTCTCTCAGGATGCACAGAGTTGCTGAGATTCTAAACAGAGCAAGGAACGATATGCTTGTTCTCATGGACACTCTGAAACATTTATGATTGTGCAATTAAAAATAGTCCAGAGCCAAATTCTTCAGTACAAAATCTGTCCATTCTATTTCAAAACCAAAAAATTACTGTGATTCTGCTTCCTAAGTGGATATAAAGCAGTATGACGTGTATTATCAAGGACCCAATGAAATATTTCTTGAGGACCGAGGCTGTTCACAGAACTGTATTTTGTACACAAACCTGTGATTCACTGGAGAGCTGTGAATGGCAAAGAAATCTATTCTCAGCAAAGGAGGACATTTCTCAGTAATAACAAGGTAATGTTACCAAGTCAGATGAAAGAAATCTTGAGAAAACAGTGGCTTGGCTCTTTTTGCTGAGAAATTCTACTGGAGTGTATCTGGATTTTACACGGCCAACTTCCTGCCCTAGAAGTTTGCTGCCCTTTGTAAAGTAAAGGTAAAGGTTCCCTTGCTCGAAAGCCAGTCGAATCCGACTCTAGGGTTGCGGTGCTCATCTCCGTTTCAAAGCCGAAGAGCCAGCGCTGTCCGAAGACGTTTCCGTGGTCATGTGGCCGGCATGACTAAACACTAAGGCGCACGGAACGCTGTTACTTTCCCACCGAAGTGGTACCTATTTATCTACTTGCAATTTCTTGCTTTCGAACTGCTAGGTTGGCAGGAGCTGGAACTAGAGACAGGAGCTCACCCCGTCTTGCGGCACCCGGGTCTTGAACTGCTGAACTACTGACCTTCCACAGCCTGCAGTTCAGCGTCTTAACCACTTGAGCCACCGCAGCACCCTTTGTGCTCACCCCCTTTTCACCTCACCAGACAAAAATCTTTCTTTGTGTTCCACTCTTCACCTTCCTAGGCAGAAATTCCTTTGTAATTGGGTATACTGAATTTTTAAATAGTGAAGTATTATAATAGTGAAACATCATTTAATGGCAATTTTACCTTCCTTATGGCACTCTGTAAAGAACTGTTTACACTGGTGGTGCTTTGTAAATAGCAGCCACAGAGTTCAGTGAAACAATTATGAACACTGGGGGTGGGGGAGATCTTTCTAGTATAAATTATCATGTTATTTTGTTTTGTAAACATTTCTGTTATGACTCCATTTGTTTGTGTGTTAGTTTGAAATATTTTTATGCTACCTTTCCACCCAGTCATGGTCTCCAAGGCAGTACACATAAAAATATTAAAACATTTGAATGATTAAAACAATATTTAAAATAATTAAATAATAAAAACACATAAAAACTACCAGAACCAGGGAGGAGAGCCAATGACAGTTATTGGGGGTATGTCCAAAAGGCTTCACCCGCTGGCAGAAGACACCAGTCGAGGGAGACAGACAAATCTCTCTGGGAAGGGAATTCCAAAGTTTTGGTGCCACAATCAAGAAAGCCATTTCTTGGGCTGGCACCCATTTTACCTCAAGTGATGGAGGCTTCCAGAGATGACTGACATGAACAGGTAGGGTACATATGGGAGAAGGTGGTCTTTAATGTATGTTGGTCCCAGGTCAATACTGGCACCTTGCATTGAATCTGGCAGCAAACTGGAAGCCAGTGTAGACAGAACAAAAGTAGAATGATATGGTCCCTATGACCCACTCCAGTCAACACTCTGGCCACAGCATTCTGTACCTACTGCAGCTTCCAGACAGTCTTCAAGGGTAGCCCCACATAGAGTGCATTGTAGTAATATGATGTTACCAGGGCATGCATCACACTTTTTCTGCCCAGGAAGCTGGTGAAAGGCACCCCTGGCCATTGCTGTCACCGATTTATCTAACAAGAGGCCTGGGTCCAGTAGCACCCCCAAGATGCAAATCTGCTCTTTTAGGGGGAGTGCAACCCCATCCAGAACAGGAGATAACCCAAATTTGTGGTTCCATGACCATTCATTCCAATTCCATAGCTTGAATCAAAAACCTTGTATTGGGTTTTTATGTATTTTTGCCATCACGGGTCACTCACAGTATAATCTTGAACAGTAATACACCCCCTGAAGCCCGTTGACTTCAATGGATTTAGAAGGGAATAATTCTATTGAGGATTGCATTGTCAGAGCCCAAACAGACTTCCATTTTACCACACATTATATCCTATATCTGTATCTGAAGTCCTTCAATAAAATTAATTGTGTAATTTAATCAATAAATTTCTGTATCTGTAAAGTGGAATGGCAACATGAAGATATTACTGGGTCCTGAATTCAGAAATTAGGTGGGAGTTAGAACAAATCCTTGCTTTGCTGCCAGATCCCCCAAATAGGGACAGTTGCATATGTTCATGTTCACATGTGTAGTTGGGTCATGCCAGTGGGAATATATCCAAGCAGCAGGCAGTGGCACACAGGCTTTCTGGGCCACTGGAGGAATTCTGTAGGCTCAGCAGGGACATGCATAGCTTGTGTCTGACTTAGCTGAAACACAGAGTAGCCCAGTCCCTATCTCTGACATATAATCACTTCAGAGGGGAAATTGGCTCAGCCTAACTTCACTTTCAAAAGGACCATGGTGGGACCTGGGTTCTGAGACCAAAAACCTTTGCATTGTATCTGAATCCAGTTTCTTTCCTATAAATAGGCATTTTAGGGAAGAAGGTATATCCGAGCCCCTTCTCTTTAAATCCTTGAAATGACGACATTGGGAAGGGTAGACTCCGAGAAAGTATGTCTTTTCTACTGAGCTATCCTTCCATTTTAAACTGAGAATAATAAAGATGGTATGTTTCTTTGAACCCTGTCTCCCTCCTCCCATGGTCTCTTCAGAAATTCAGGGGAAATTCAGTCAAAGGACATTGAAGAAGAAACTTGGCTCAGACTACACATATCAAAAAGTTTATTGTCTTTGTCCACTTCCCGTTCTTTTGTGGTCACTTTAGAGCAGGGACCGCCAGTGTGGTGCTCATGGACACCACAGTGCTTGTTGGCAACTTTCCTAGTGCCTGCCAATTGCTTTTGGAAAGTGGATGAGGCTCCTTCCCAGCAGGGCTTTTGATTGACCACTGGAGATCTGATGGCTGTGCAGATATTGTTTTGGTAGCAGCTGCCACCACACTATTGGTTTTATTCTCTCACACGCTCCTCTTTCCCAGTGTGTTTTTTAAAAAAGTATTCCTCTTGTCCATTGTACATGTGTGTGCGCGCGCATGTGTTCCTTTTGTGGTGGCCATTTTGTGGTTGACTTCACTACCCTGTGTCAGAATTCCAAAGCTGCTCACAGGCTTTAAAAGGTTACGGACCCTTGCTTTAGAGCAAGATGGGACTCTGACGTTACTCTGCAGATGGGAGGGAAGACTTGGGTGATTTCTTTAACTGGCTGAACAGGAATCGTCTTCTCAGTCTTATTTCCATTATCCCAAGAGTTCATTAATTACTGGAGGAGGTATAAAAAAACAATTTGCCGTGTATTATTCCTTCCCTTATCTATGTAATATTAAAGTGAAAATGTGACCCCAAAACCTATACTCTCATACATTTTCTCATTGAAAGCAATGCCAAGTAAGAGTTAATAATATTGTTACTATCTACAGCTGTTGACTAATAACAGTACTAGACCTTGAATCAGTTTTACTCAGATATAATTCTTGCTTTATTGCAAAGAACAAGACCTTGCCAAATGCATAAAAATATTTTTAAAAATTTAATGTAAGTCCAATTACTGGACTTAGTCTTCCCACAAATTAGAATAACTATAACTTTTGGCACAAGAAATAGGTAATATGCAGTGGTTCCATTTTAGAATGTTTTGTTTTGATAGAAGCCAGGTTCACATGGATACAACATCTCAGACAGGCTTCTCTGCAACATTTATGAAATCTATAAAAGGATTAAACTACTCAGTCCCTCCTTTGGCAAGCAATCCGCTTTAAAAAAAATTAATAGTAAAGGTCAATCTGCCTTTCCAAAGAACACAGTGAAAGTGAGCTTAATAGTTTTCCCTACCGAGAATAGAACATAACTATTTAAAACATAATTAACAATGGGATGTCAGTCACTGATTTTACTTTTTGCCTGTTTTTATGTCTGGGGAGTTTCAGTGCTCCCAATTAGCTTTAATGGGGGCACCACGCTAGTTATCAAAGTGACAGCCTCGACCTACTAGCTGAAAGCAACTATACAGGAGTTTAGAAAATGAGGATAAATAGCAAAAGCATCACCAGAAATAGGACACAAATATTGTTTGCATGTCTATTCGTGTCTTAGATGACAAGATTACAAATGAAGATGACTGTGTCACATGAAGGATGGACAAGAACTGAGGCTGGGCCAATGTAAATAGCAGATGATTATAAGTAAACACATGGGGAAATAACCTTATATCCCAGAACCCTCTGTGTTGCCCCATTCCAAGCAGAGCCTTTTAAAAGATCAGGGTTTCTCTTTAGCTGCAGAATGCCTTCATCTCTGCTATTGTTTTAAGGCTGAATTTTGGCACTGCTAGATTGTACTCTTCATAGAGCCTTCTGGAGCAATTCTAAGCAGGTCTCCTCAGAAATAAGTCCCATTTTATTCAGTAGGGCTTACTCCTTGGAAAATATCCTTAGGACAGCAGGTACCTTGCAAGATTTTTGAAGGACCCAGCTACTTACCTAAGTAAGACAATCAGTAGAGAGAGTCTTTAAAAGCCAAGATCTTTAGAATGTACCTCTCTAAAAGAAGTTCAGAATTATCCATCAAGAAGATTCATGATGAAACAGTATGACAGTTTTATAATATTTGAGGTGTTTTCAAATAAAGCTATGTTTTCAGCATCATTCTAAGGTTCATCTCCCTTTCTGTTTCTGTATTTGATCCTGGTTTTTTGTTTACCCCAGAAATAGGGCTATTGGACAGAAAATATAGAACACAAAAATATAGAGCACCTTTTATTTTATTTATTCAATTTATAACCCACGCCCTCTCCTCAACAGACTCAGGGCAGTTCACAATATACACAACATAGTATTAAAACATCAAACTAGATAATAAAACTAAAATACAATAAAACAGATTAATTAGGAATTCTACCGGTTATCAGTTCTTTTAAACAAAGGATCTACTGCAAATTTTCAAATACAGTAGCAATTAAGCATGCATGTCAAGATGAATGAACAGTGAATGTTTTGATTTTGGTAATAAATGAAGTAAGCTAATGACCATGCTAATTTCACAGCATTTAAAACAGCACTTAGTTCTGCTGATTCAGGTACAAGTACAACATTTACTGCAGATACTGCCAAGCTGTTGTACTAAACTGAATGCTACAAAAGGGAAAAAGAGATATCTAGGCTTACAGTTCTGAGGATAAACCATTGCTAGCTTCACTTCTTTTAATTCAGGAAGTTCTTGGTGGTATTATAAATACAAACTCTAATAAAGTCATCATACTAGCTTGTTTTACATTTAGAGTTTGTAGCGAATTTCACAAAATATTAGCACCAAATTCAAGACAGCCTTTTTCTGACTGTAATTTAAAAAGAAAAGAGAGAGAATTTCAAAAGTTGTGGTTTGAAGCAAAAAAGACATATTAAGAACATAAGAGAAGCCAATGTTGGATCAGGCCAATGGCCCATCTAGTCCAACACTCTGTCACACAGTGGCCAAAAATACCAGTGCCATCAGGAGGTCCAGCAGTGGGGCCAGGACACTAGAAGCCCTCCCACTGTTGCCCCCCCCCAAGCACCAAGAATACAGAGCATCACTTGCCCCAGACTGAGAGTTCCTGTCTATACCTTGTGGCTAATAGCCACTGATGGACTTCTGCTCCATATACTTATCTAATTCTCTCTTGAAGTTCTCCATGCTTGTAGCTGCCACCACCTCCTGTGGCAGTGAATTCCATGTGTTAATCACTCTTTGGGTGAAGTGTTATAATATCTTTTTTGAGGTGTGGTGACCAGAACTGTACAAAGTAGTCCAAATGAGATTGCACCATTGATTTATACAGGGGCACTATGATACTGGCTGATTTGTTTTCAATTCCCTTCCTAATAATCCCCAGCATTGCGTTGGCCTTTTTTATTGCAGTCATACACTGTCTAAACCATTCATTCATTCGATTTATACCCCGCCCTCCCAACCAAGGCAGGCTCAGAGCGGCTAACATAAAAATTAAAACAACTAAGAACAAAGCATTTATAAAACCAGTTCATGAAGTACTGGTATACAGTGTCATATAATGATGGTGAAACATAATAACAAATCGTCTTGGTAGCAGAACAATCATGATGGGGTACAGTCAGCATTTATGTTGGGGACTATCATCTCAGACCATTCATGCCAGCGAAGCACAGGCTACTGATGATGATACCAGGGCACAGGGTCTTATAGTGCAGTTCCTTGGACAAATGCCTGGTGGAAGAGCTCCATCTTGCTACATTACTTGCTACTTGAAGTAAATTTTTATAAAATAGTGACATCTATAAGAATCAGGGAGAATTCTTTAAGGCCAAAAAGTTAAACTACAATTTAAGAACCTTAAACATTATTAATTACTGTGAGATTAATAGTGTTAAAGCCATACTAGACTTTAATGATGCTGAAAAATCATTTGTTAATGTTGAGTTACTAGAAGAAACTTGACATTTTTAATATTTGTCCAGTTATCCTTTGCAGTGAACTGTGGTTTAAAGCAAATAAATGGAGCTGAACTGATAAGTCCCGAAGCAGAGTTTTGATTACTGATTACTTTTGAATAGTTTTAAACAACAGTGACACACCAAATTAGGACATCCTCTTTTCCCTTTATTGCTTAATATTGAGTCCTTTTCAATAACTGGCTGAGAATACAAGATATAAGGATTTAGACTGAACAATAAAATCTGAAAATAACAAGCCCAGCAGAATATGGTTGAGTTTCTGGGTACTGCTTTAGAAACAATCCATCAGTGATCTCATAATATCAAATCTGAATGGGCTTAAATTTTAAATAAAATATATATACATCGTAAGGTTTTTTAAAAAAAAATTGGGAAAGGAGATTAATATCTACTAGTTGATCTAACAACTCTGATGATCTTTACAAAAATAACCATGAACATGTAAAAAAATGTACAAAGAACACTGAAAATATCTTCTGTGGGCCAGATTTCTACTATCAAAAAAACACAACCAGGATTTTTGCTGCCTACATAAGCTCCTACCTGAGCAATGGCTTCCTATTTCTCTGTAATTTGGAGATACATACATCCAATTGATATACTGGGTTCAGAGCTCTCCCTACTGCTGGCACAGGACTTCCTCATGTGAATCACAGTGCACTGGTACTCAGTACAGAACTGTATTATTAAGTAGCTGGAAAAAGCACATCAAGGCAGATATACTGGATAAAACAAAACATTGTTTATACGTGACTGTGATTAATCTGTTCAGCTGCAACAACTCTGCAGCCAGTGAAGACAGAAAGGTTTGGAGGGAGTCACAGCTTGCCCCAAATATTGATTGTGCTTCATGAATGTTATTTTGAAAAGAAAATTCTAACCAGAATATCATTCATTTAGAAGGCTCAGCATAGCTAATGCGGCAATGTTTAATTCAGGAGCCACAAACCTTTATTGTGACTTCCTTGTTTCCTGTCAATCTGATAGGAAAGATCAACTTTAAAAGGGTTAGTGCTTATCTTGGCCCTAAAAATGATCATTTAAGTACTTTTCTTTACTGAATTACTCAAGACACTAATGAGACAGACATGCTAATTCAGTAAATACAGAATTGGTAGGTCAAAATCTATTACTTTGATGCTTAACTCAGAGGCTTTGTAAGAAATAGAGATAGTAGGTATCTCAGAAACATGGTGGAATGGGGAAAAATCTATGGGATACAGTCATCCATGGGCATAAGCTCTATAGGCAGGACAGGGAGGGATAGGTTGGTGAAGGTGTTGCAATATTTGAAGAGGACACAGAATTGAATAAGTTAGAAAACATTAAAGAATGAACTCCCCACCAGAAGCTATATGGGTAGAAATACTGGGCCCTAAAGGTTACTTAAAAGCAGGGTTGTACTGTCACCTACCTGATCAAACCCCGAGTCTGGTCTTGAGACGGAGAAGAAAATAAGGGAGGGGATTAAAGCAGATAATATTATGATACTGGAAGACTTAAACTACCCCTGCATTGGCTGGGTAAACATGTGCTCAAGTCAGGCTGTAGAAATGAGATTCCAAGACATCATTATTGACTGTGCACTGGAACATTTGATCACAGAACCAACAAGAAAGGGTGCTAATCTTGGATGGTTCTGAGTGGGAATCAAGAGCTGATGAGAGATGTAGATGTTGTTGCACCAGTTCAGTACAATGACCACAGTGCTATTAACTTCAGCATTCGTGTCAATGGTAAGTTACCTCTAAAGTCTAAAACAATAACATTTGATTTCAAAAGAGGAAACTTTACAAAATGAGAATAGTTAAAAGGAAGCTGAAAGGGAAACACAAGCAAGTCAAATCCCTACATGAAGCTTGGAAGCTATTTAAAACCACACTAATTGAAGCCCAGGTAGAATGCATTCCCTAATACCCAGGTTAGGGAAAGCACTGCTAAGTCTAAAAGAATGCCTGCATGGTTAACAATTCATGTCAAGGAAGCTATGAAAAGAGGCTTCTTTTAAAGAATGGAAGGTCAGCCCCAATAAACTGAACAGAAGGAACCACAGGCTCTGGCAAAAGAAATATAAGAAAATAATTAGGCATACAAAAGGAGAATTTGAGAAGCAGGTTGCTAAAAGCATCAAGACAAACAATAAACATTTCTTTAACTATATCCAGAGAAGGAAAGTAACCAGAGAAGCAGTTGGGCCTTTGGATGACAAAGGAATAAAGGGGCTGTGAAAGAGTAATGGGGACATGGCACAGAAACTCAATGATTTTTTTGTTTGTTTCGGTGTTCATTCTGGAAAGTGTGGGGCACGTACCCAAGCCACAGCCAATGTTTTCAGGAAGGGAGTCACTTGTTGGGGAAATTAAAAACAATAAGTCTCCAGGTCCTGATGACATGCATCTGAGAGTTCTTAGGGACAGATTCATGGAGGACAGGTCTCGTAGTGGCTACTAGGCATGGTGACTGAGGGGAACCTCCACAATCAGAGGGCAGTAAACATCTGAATATCAGGGAAGGCCTTGGACTCTATTGCTTGTTGTTGGACCTCTAGAGGAACTAGTTGGCCACTGTGTGAGACAGGATGCTGGACTAGATGGACCCTCACTGGTCTGATTCAGCAGGGCTCTTCTTACATTCTTATGAAATATAGTGATCCAGTTTCATTATCTCATTTAGTTTCCTGTTATTCCAGTTTGGTTTATTCCACAGAAGAGGCATATGAGCATGATCCAAAAATGTGCAGTTGATTTCATAAGAGAGTAGGGCTGTCAAGTGGGGGCGGGGGGCGGGTAAACCCCCGCTTTGGAGGCCCAATTTCCACCACTGCAGAATCGGGCCCCGGGGGGAACCCCACGTGCACGTCACCAGGAAGTGACTTGGGCACGCTGGGGGTGGGGCCGTGGCCATACAAGGGAAAACTCTATGGTTTTCCCTTGTATGGCCGTGGCCCCACCCCCAGTGTGCCTGGCGTCCTCCCGTCACTTCCGGGTGACATGCGTGAGGTGCGCGCGCACACAAGACGCCGGCCGGGAGCCCCCCGCTCCCGGCAAAGATACACTTGGCAACCCTATAAGAGAGTCAAGAACACACTTGTGTCTCCTATGAATATGGAATTGTATATTTAGGAATTTATATTTAAGATTAAGGAAATAAAATTCTTTTTAAAGAACTCATTTGAGCCAAAATACCATGCTTAGGAACAGTCAGTGCAGTCCTAAGCAGAGTTTCATTCTTCTAAACCAATTGACTTCAATGGACTCAAAGGGGTAACTCTGCTTATGCGTGCAGTGTGAGTATCCAGATCTTCTAGTTTTGTCCAAATAAGGAAATGTTCCTTGATCTGTCATTTTTATGGTGCAAACTGTTGTGTAATATCTTGCATAAGCTGCAGTCCATCTTCGGTTTTATTTTCACTTCTCTTGTTCCTCCATGATCAGAAGACTTTTTGACAAAAAGATACCTTTGGCTCCAACATATATAACTGAAAGAAAATATATATTTCTTTTAAGTAATAGCCTTCGTTTACATGCAGAGAGTATGTTCATGTTCTAAAAAATTGAATCACTTTCGGTTATAGTGGCTCATTTTAGATATAAAGCATAATTTATTTCAACTGTGGTTAGTTTATGAAACTGGGACCCGGCTCTCCAGTGAACACTTAAATCACAGTTTGCCTAGATAAATGCCAGGTCTATTGTTTTTGCTCTTTCCCCCACCTCCCCCACTGAAAATTAGCTTGTATCCCAGTCTGCCTTGCAGCAAGGTTGGTGCCAGAGAACAAGCCAAGGTTAAGCCAGGTTGTCCATATTTTTATATCATGTGAAACCATAATTAAGAATAACTGTGGCTCATAAATTGACTTTTAACTATGGTTTTAGATCACAGTAGATAATCTCTGGCGCATGTACCAAACACCCAGAGCATTTTGTTCAATATGCAAGGTCATTTCCCTGTCCAAGCAACTGGTCATGCCACTGAGGCCCAGCTTGCTGTATGTCTGGCCAAATATAATATCTTCTCAGTCAAAATAGATTGCCTACCCTAAGTTTAGATGTTTGATGTACCCCAACCAACCATAAGCAGTAGAGTGGCTAAAGTTTGGATGATCATGTGATTAAACTATGGTTTTGTAAGACATCCAAATTAAGCTAATGAGTATGTTGGGAGGAAGGTATAAATATCCAAAATACTATGAAGGAGTAGAATGATCTGTGACTTTTTATATATGTTCATTTAGTGTTTTTATATATATATATATAT
>NW_015168686.1:401445-422886 GCF_001447785.1 Gekko japonicus
ATAGAGAGAGAGAGAGAGAGAGAGAGAGAGAGAGAGAGAGAGAGAAGGGATAAGATAAGAGGCTATATAATATTCAGAACCATCAGGAATTCCTCTAGTTGCTATTGCTTCATTATAGCCACGTTCCCTCTAAGCTGTGGAGTCTTGTGAGCAACAATTCTACTTTGTGAGCTACTGGCATTAAAGTCATGAGTGAGCAATTTGGCTACTGCATAAGTTAGTTTGCTTCGGAGCCATCCTTCCTGAGCTAAGACAAAAAATTGTGAGCTGGAGGCTAAACAACTGTGAGCTAGCTCACACTAACTCAGCTTAGAGGGAACACTGACCACTAGTAAAATCACTTTACTGTCAAAAATGGCAAGATGATTTAATTTCAAGGCATTGTTCCCTGGGTTTTCAGAGGTCGAAATGCTTCTGCACATTGATATCATCATTGAAATGACATGACTTTTCTGTCATGCCTTTCTCCAAAATTCTTAGCTTGTTTGTGTGCAATTCACATATACTTAAAATGGATCATATGTTCTGTTTTGGCAAAGCGTTGGAGTGACTTTCAAGAGCATACAGTATCTGAATATTGTAATGAGGGAAGTGATCTCGCATCACAGGCATTCTTGAATGCTTTCACCAATGTGTCCTTTATTGCCATCATCTATGAAAACCCTAGTGTCAGACCCCTGGTCAAGAGACTCTCAACAACACTCTCTTTGGCAGTCATTTGCTTATTGAGATATCTGCATGGTCCAGGTGGAATAATACTGTGTCAGAACTGAGGTTCACCTGGGAAATTCCATAGTTATAGACAGTTCAAACAAAATTGCACCAATCACACGTTGCCAACCTCCCGCCTACATTTTGCTTTTCTAACCCCTGGGAATATATGGTTCCTTTATCTATGAAAGGTCATCCCTGGCATTCAGGGAGGTATCTTGGAGGAACAGTTACAGCTTCTACAACCCTGCAGTTCACACACTCCAACACTCACACCCAGGAATTTCCCGTCCCCCAGATATTATGGCAAACTAGAGACAGGGTTTGACACCTAGTGAATTACTGACTATAGGCTTGTTCTTGGCAAAAATACGACTATGCTTTTAGGCTCTCTCACTCCTGCCATCTCAATTATTGCCAGGACAACCTTGACTCCATGTATGCAAAGTTTTACAAAGAATTTTGAATCGTGTGCAGGATATGAAGAATGCATATCATCTCTGTGGTTCCTAAAGCAAGTTTCAAGCCTTCATTATTAGTGGTCTGATGAAATAAGGCCATCAGGATTTTGGTCCTAGTGCAAAGAATCCAGTATGCCTTTGTATATTTCAAAGCATATTTCACTTCCTTGTAACTGGAAGTTTTTTGGAAATCCTGTGTCAAAGGGCCTTCCTAACCAGATATACTGCCGGCTATGAGAGCTAGAAACTTGTTTTGTTTTGTTTTTAAAGGCAGATTCTCAAGATTCTTCCCCATTCACTACAACATTAGGAAAACATTTACACATGCATCCTTATTGCATGCACAGTTTTTGCCCTATGAAAAATTAGGCAAGCTTGCATAGTATTGATTTATACAGTTATTTTCTGAGTACACTGTTGGCATTTCCCTGGTGCACCCTTTTCTCTGCATCATTGAAAAACAGGGAGGAAAAGGAAACTAGTGATCTGTGCCATGCCTTCTTTTTCAAACTCCATTCCATTTTATATAAAAGAGTCCTCATGGCTAAGCTCAGTGTTTTATTTCAACATCAATAACATATAGTTTACATTTTCTTAATTTGGGTAATTTTTAAATCTTTACCAAGTGAAAACATGGCATGAAATGTGCATAATTTAGTTTTAATTTGGATAACAGGTCTTGTTAGCATAATTCTCCTTGGCAATGCATTTGGATTTCTTTGGCATTGAATTCTACTAGCCCTGAATATTATAGCTCTGTTGTTTAAGAGAACCTTAATGATGTTTTCCTCTGCAACAGGACAATTGCTTCTTAAATTAATGTGCTCAAATGAATGTACGTTTGGACATAGCTGGATCTTCTAGCAGGCATTTCTTGTGGAAGCAGATCTTTCCTGCCTAGGCACCTGCAATTTCAAAGAAGTGGGGAAGGGGACTTGTGGGAATAAGGGGCTGCTGTAAATATGCAAAATGGAGACTCTTGTGGTAGAGGAAGCAACACTGGAGGAAAAGAGAGATGGAGGCCCTGTCACCCGATTCCCCTTCCTCACAGCAGCCCCCTGTGCCACATTTTGTGCCAGCATTAGCTTTTCAGAGCTTACTGGAGCCTGCTGTGGATGAATAGGGTTGCCAGATCTTACCTGCGCCCGGTGGGGGTGAGATCCAACCTGGCTCATGGAGTCTTCTGGCACACACACTGCATGACATTGTCACACCAGGCAGTTGTTCAGAGGATGCTCTAGCATTTGGGTAAAAAATTCTATGGTCACCACAGAGTTTTTACCCAAATGCTAGAGCATCCCCGCACAATGTGCCCAACGTAATGACGTCATCTTTTAGTGACATCATTGTGCCATGCACATTGGGCGCAATAGAGCTCTTCAGGGGCAGGGCTCCCTCACCGGACAGCTGACTGGCAGTGGATTGGGGGGGCGAAAGCAGGAAAAAACCCCACACCAATCGGGGGAATGGCAACCCTAGCTGTGGAGAAAGCAGGGTGGGAAATATTTGCATCCAATAGCACCTTCGTGCTTGCAGTTCATAGGATCCGATCCATTGCCTTTTGATGATTTGTCCTTGCTCGCTAAAACTCTAACACCATTAAACAGTGGCTTTGTTCTTTATTCCAGGTCATGGGTTATATGGAACTTTTGAAATGTTGTCCTCCTGGAGGAAAACTAGAGAAGACCAACATGTAAAAGAGAGAACGGCAGCTGTATTTGCAGACTCCATGCTCTCCTTCTCTCTCACCACTGCCATGTACCTGGTCACTTTTGGAATAGGTGCCAGCCCCTTCACTAACATTGAAGCAGCCAGGATCTTCTGCTGCAATTCCTGTATTGCAATTTTCTTCAACTACCTCTATGTACTCTCCTTTTATGGTTCCAGCCTCGTGTTTACTGGCTACATAGAAAACAACTACCAGCATAGTATCTTCTGCAGAAAGGTACCAAAGCCAGAGGTATTGCAAGAGAAACCTGCCTGGTACAGGTTCCTTCTGACAGCCAAATTCAGCGAGGACACAACAGAGCCAGAGGAGACAAACAGTTATGAAAGTCACCTTTTGGTGTGTTTCCTCAAGCGTTATTACTGTGACTGGATAACGAACACTTACGTCAAACCTTTTGTAGTTCTCTTTTATCTTATTTATATTTCCTTTGCCTTAATGGGCTACCTGCAGGTCAATGAAGAATCAGACCTTAGTAACATTGTAGCAACTGCGACACGAACCATGGAGTATACTGCTGCTCAGCAGAAATACTTCAGTAATTACAGCCCAGTCATTGGGTTTTATATCTATGAATCAATAGAATACTGGAACATGACCGTTCAAGATGACATGCTAGAATACACCAAGGGGTTTGTGAGGATATCTTGGTTTGAGAGCTACTTAAATTACCTTAGAAAACTCAACATATCAACCGGATTACCCAGAAAAATTTTTACAGATGTGTTGAGAAACTCCTTTCTGAAAACCCCTCAGTTTGCTCACTTTTCAGAGGATATCATTTTCTCCAAGAAGTACAACGAAGTTGAAGTTGTAGCCTCTAGAATGTTCTTGGTGGCTAAGACAATGGAAACCAAACGAGAAGAGCTTTACCACCTCCTGGAAACCTTAAGGAAGCTCTCTCTCAAATCTAAGGTTAAATTCATTGTTTTCAACCCCTCGTTTGTATACATGGATCGTTATGCCTCGTATGTGGGGGCCCCCTTGCAGAATTCCTGCATCAGTGCTTTATTCCTGCTCTTCTTCTCTGCATTTCTTGTGGCAGACTCTCTCATCAATGTATGGCTCACGCTCACTGTTGCCTCAGTTGAATTTGGAGTTATAGGTTTTATGACCTTGTGGAAAGTGGAACTGGACTGTATTTCTGTGTTGTGCTTAATTTATGGGATTAATTATACAGTTGACAACTGTGCACCTCTCTTGTCAACATTTGTCCTGGGCAAAGATTTCACAAGAACTAAATGGGTAAAGAATGCCCTGGAAGTGCACGGGGTAGCTATTTTACAGAGCTACCTCTGCTATATTGTTGGTCTGATTCCTCTTGCAGCTGTGCCTTCAAATCTGACCCGTACACTGTTCAGGTGCTTGTTTTTGATAGCATTAGTCACCTTCTTTCATTGCTTTGCCATTTTACCTGTGATACTGACTTTTGTGCCACCATCCAAGAAAAAGAGGAAAGAGAAGAAAACTCCTGAGAACCGAGAGGAAATTGAGTGTGTAGAAATGGTAGATATGGATAGCACTCGAGTGGTTGACCAAATTACAACTGTGTGACTAGTTGTTAGTTTTGGTTTTGTTCTTTTCTTTAACCCTAGATCTTACTGAGAGAAGAAAAATCATATTGATTATAAAATGGGGAGATGGATTTCATTTTCAAATTAAAACCAGAAATACCCAAAGCAGTGGACAAGGGAAAAAGAACATTTCTAAACATTGATTGGCCTTCTCTATAAAAGTACAGAGAAATTTACATTCATTTTGTACAAAGAGAGTGTCAATTTGGTTGGTACCTGAGATAAGAAAATAGAGGTGGGTTACTAAATCATACGTTGCTGTGTTTACCCTGAAGAACCTGCTGGTTTTGTGGCAGAATCCCAGTATATTAAAAGGTCAACTGTCAAGACTGAAGGAGCATTAAGTGTACATTTTGGACATACCTTTAGAAAATTTTCAGTACAGCAATAACTCCAGTGAGTCAGCTATTATGGATCTTAGCCATCCCATTGAACTTTCATTTCTATTTCTTTTTCTGAATGGAAACATATATGCAAGTTTGTAAAACATACAAAAAAGCCAAGCAAATTAGGTTACATAGTGGTAAACACAGCAATCACTTTCACCATAGGATTATGCTGCTGTTGCCTTCTTTTCTGAATTAATAGATGTTTTGAAATGCAATTAGTCCCCAGTATATTTTAAATATAACATAATTTTGTAGCATTTTTAAAAAGAGAGTGTATTAATTATATGCATAAGGCATACAGCCACGCAAGTCATTCTGGTTCTCAGATAAAAATCCATTTTCTGAACATGTTTTCTCTCATTGAAGAGATGCTGTTTACCAATGCTAGACTTTGTAGCTCTAACTTAAACTATGCTAGGGGATCTAACAGCAGCCTAGAGAAAGGATATCTTAAGCACTTCACCAAAATCCATGAACAAAGCCTCAGATGCCTAATTTCCTCAAACAAATAAGAGCCTTCATGGCAGGCTGCTCACTACTAATGCACTCCAAAAAGATCAATGGACAGCTTCACATAACATGCAACATGGATTACAGTCCCCTTCAATAATCTCTGCTACAGACAATAAGAGACTTGAAAATGAATAGGACTACTAAAGGAGTAGTGACTTTTGAACACTAGATGCTGTGACCTTCCTTAAGGTCATGCTCTAAGTGACTTCCCTAATAATGGACCTCGATAAAATCTAGCCCTACCCTGAAAAATGTCATTATTACAACATGCCAAAGATAGGCAGATACCGGTTTTACAGATAGTGTTCCTGCAGTGATTTATGCCAGAGCAGTATAAATATTAAAAATCTTGTCCCTTTGGTGTATCTCCTTACATTAGTTAGAGCAATGTCAGTGTCTGTGATATGGATGAACACAATGTTACCTTTCCACACATGCACTTTACGATGTACAAGGAGTTATGATGGACTTTAATGAGGGAATTGGCAATCAAATCATGCTGCTGCTTTAGTTGATACAATGCTTTTGCCATGGCAGATATGGGATGCTTTACCAAAACACTTCCCAAAGCTCCCTCGAGTGGGGCCAGGTGGATCTCCTGATGGCACCTGGTATTTTTGGCCACTGTGTGACAGAGTGTTGGACTGGATGGGCCATTGGCCTGATCCAACATTGGCTTCTCTTATGTTCTTATGAGCCCTTGTTACAAGCAGTCATCCACAGCACATCATTGCCTCAGTACTGGCGAGGCAGTCCTGCTCTGCCAGCCCACTGCTGACCCGCCTCCACTGCTGTCTTTTTCTCAAGCCAGAGTTTACCTTGAAAAAGCTTTTATGTGTGTGGCAATGTGCACAAGCTGCGCTGGAAGACTCTAGTAGCATCACCACAATGGCTGTTGCTGATCCCACATATGAAAGGTGGTGGGGCCCTAAGATCAAGGCAAACGGATGAGTGCTCATACTGACTCTTATGCTGATACTGGGCTGCTTGGATCAGTTCCTGTTTGCCACAGCAGAAAATAAGACTGAGATGTTAATATCACAGTTGAGAACTGAAGCCCATTGCTTCCAAATGGGAAAAAAAGCCTTAAAACAAAGCTGGGAGGAACCTTTTGGTCAGATATTACATACTGTATTATGTACTCAATCACATTCATTCAAAAGGTCCTGTCAAGGACTTGAAGTATACAAAATACCTTTGGTAGATGAAAATGCCTCTGATAGTTCTCACTGACAAAATTGGGCTGCAGGTGTTTTTAGTGGCCTGGTGGTTTGGTCAACCTATGTGGATAAGCACCTATACCATGTGATCAAAACTCAAACCCACTTAGAAGACCAAAGAAATTTTCCAGGGTATAAACTTTCATGAGTCAAAGGTCACTTTGACAGTTGCCTAATGGTATCTAACAAGCTGAACTTTGATTCATGAAAGCTTATACCATGGGAAATGTTGGTCATTTAAGGTGCTACTGGACTCAAATTGTGTTCTTCCACTACAGACTAACATGGCTACCCACCTGTACTATTTGAGTAATACATTAGCAAGTTTGCTGAAATCTCTTCTGTTTATTTTCAGATATGCATCTTAGCCATTCTTGCTGCTTAGCTCTGCTAGAAGGGCCTTTTGTTGCTCTTTGTTTGGTATCGCTGTATGTGAAAGTGAAGATGTTTTGTTTCAATATAAAATATTTTGTCATTCTTGCCAGTGTGTGAGGTATTCAAGCAGGAGACTTTGTATCCCTGCCAAACCTCTCTCCTTCCCAAAACAGAAACAAAACAAAAAAAATCATAATGCATCAACTTGGCAAGTTGTTCTTCGCACAAAACTTGGATGAATATACAGTAGCAACTGGAAGTTGTAACGCAGCTTCATTCTTGGCAGTCATCAGTGGAGAGGATGCCATCTTTCTTTGGCATCGGACAGACTGATAACAACCGAAACCAGGCAGACTAGTACTCCAGAACAAACTTAACTGAATGGGGTCATTCCCATCCATGCTCAAACTTTGTAGCGATGATGTCAATGAAACTTGCAGCTACCTGGTCCAGAATAGGAATTTGCAAATTTCGTATTGCTCACTGATATCTGAAACTAAAGGCAATGTACCTAGAAAGTTCTAGTAACAAGCAATCACTGTGATTTATGGCCACTGTATTTTATAATTAATTTTAAAAAATGGTCCTTACACATTACATAGAAAAATATCACACCACATAATACGATCCTGCATCACAAAATTTAGAAAGGTTGTGGTATTGTAGAACAGCTTCTGTAATGAGTTGTAGTAAGTTGATGAGCATCTAGATGTAACCCCGTTTCCTAGTTGATTTTCCTCAGAAGTTATCATAGTAGATCTTCCTCAGAAATTATGTCCCTCTTATTTACAACTCAGCTTTTACACAAGAAGCAAGGTAGTCCATTAACGTTTCGTTAATTAAGCACAAAGGAGGCTTTGTACCTGATTACTGTACCTGATTACAGGAGATAGAGTCTCAGATACTAGTTGCTGCTCCAACAAAAGCTCATCAGTAATAGCATTACCATATTTTATGTTAGAAATTTTGATTAAAAAATCCTAAATTTCAAACATTGGTTCTTCCTTCTTAGTTTAAAACTGCAGCTGCCTTCTTTCTGACCATGCCAACAAAATGTGAAAGATCATTATAAATCCAATTTTGTCTTCATTGTGTAAAATTAGTATATAATGTATAAAAGGCATGAAAATGGTATAAAAGAAACCAGTGAATTAGGAGGCAACAAAAATGGGCAAAATGAAACGGGTATACAACAATTACATACAAAAACAAAACGAAATGGAAAAAGTGCAAATTCGTATAACCCTACTTTTTAAATGTTCCAAAGGAACAAAATGACCATGTGGGGGAGGTAGAAAAGAGCATGAACAGTAGCACCTTAAATGCCAACAAGATTTGTGGCAGGGTATGAGCTTTCATGAGTCACTGCTCACGTCTTCAGATACACATAGGATCATAGCAGCAAGCTCTGTCCTGGCATTACACTGGAACGTAAGAGTCTATGGGGGTAATCTTGCCTTTTCCTGATTGACTGCAAAGTTCCTAAAGAGTATGCACATAGACTCTATGCATGCATTCCAGTGACCACTCCAAAGCTATTCATATTGCCATCTATTATGTGATTTTATTCAACCCATAGCGAATAATGTTCCATCAAAACATTTATTTACTTATATCAGACATTTCCACAGCAATGTGCACAAGACAGGTTAAAATAAAACAAAAAAGACAAATAAAATAAAATCATCCCATGCATAAAATTAACTAAAATAAAAACAATGCACTCTTAAGCAGAGTTACACCCATCTCAGCCTGGTGATTTCAATGGAGTTAGAAGGGTGTGACTGTTTATGATTATATTGTAAGAGAGCTATACCAGCAGCAGCAACTGAAAAGACAAGCATTTTGAAAACCTCATGAGATAGGCAAAAATAGCAAATAATAAGGGGGAGGGACATAAGCACAGTTAACAAAAAGACAGCTGAATATATATTTTTTAAAAAACAGCCTTGTCTTTGATGGTTAATGATGGTGCCAAGTGCAAAGGGGAGAATTCCAAAGCCAGGGGGCATCTACTGAAAAAGCCATATCCTTTGTGAACACCCACCTCACTGATGAAGGCAGGGGATACAAACACGGGCCTACAACAATGAATGCAGTGCCCAGGCAGACTATACAAGAATATACCCTAGGCACAAACCCTATAAGGCTTTATGGATTAAAACCAGCATCTTGAATTGGGGCCAGAAACAATCAGGCAGCTACTGAAGATCTTTAAGTCCATAATCTGCTTCAGCTACTAATATTGCTGCTGAATTCTGAACTAAATTGAAGTTTCCAAACCATCTTGAAGGGCAGCTGCACGTAGAGTACATTACAGTACCCCACTTGCCAGATCAGACTTCTTGAGGAAAGTTCACACATGACAAACTAACTGAAGGTGCTACAGAAGAAATCTGATCCAGCTGTAGATCCAGATCTTACAGCACCCCTAAACTGTGAACCTGCTCTTTCAGTGGGAGTTCTATCCCATCCAGAGTAGGCCATCTGTCAATTCCACAGTCAACGCCTGCACCAACCAACAATACCCCTGGAGTCTCTGTACTGAGCTTGAATATCTGCAGTCTTCTCTGAATTGAGCTTCAGTTTGCTGACTTTTATCCAGGCCATTACCACATCCAAATACTAATTCCAAACATCACCTGATTCAGATGAAGAGTAGAAATATTATAGTTGTCATCAGCATATTGATGACATTTATTTCCCGATCTCCCGTTTACCATTTTTATGTAGCATTGGGAAGGGGGGGAAATACTTGAACCTTGTAGAACACCATGCTAGAACTGTCAAAACAAAAATCCACACAATCTGGAAAAATTAGGTAGGAAGGAGCCATCAGAACACACTGCCTGTAATACCTAAGCTAGCCAATGATCCAGAAGGATACTTTGGCTGATGATATAGAATGTTACCAAGAGATCCAACAGAACTAAAAGGAACATGCAAATTTTGTCACATTTCTGGCAAACATCCATTAGGGCAAACAAAGCAGTTTCTATTCCAAGACCAGGCCTGGAGTTCAACTGAAATGAGTCTAGAACAAAAAGTCTAGTGGCACCTTTTAAGACCAACAAAGTTTTTTTCAAAGTGTGAACTTTAGGATTGTCTGACAAAGTGTGCATGCACACAAAAGCTCACACCTTGAATAAAACTTTGTTGGTCTTAAAGGTGCCACTGGACTCTACCTTTGTTCTATTGCTTCAGACCAACACAGCTGCCGACTTTGAAATGTGTCTACTTAATCAGTTTCATCCCAAACCTTTCGAGCTGACCAGTCATCACCCACACAAGCATCTTGCTGCCTAAGGAAATATTTGCAACAAGCCTACAGTTATTTAAATGTATAGTTACTTGAATTTAAGTCTATTTGTTTACAAACTGCTATACTTACTTCATTATTTCAACTTGCAGAAATGTTACCTTTTTGTACTTGCTTCTAAACCAGATAAAGAGAATACTTTAAAATTAGCTCCTAAACACAATGTGGCAGAAAAGCTCAAAGATATGCATATTTACATCTCATTGAAACCAGTTGGATATAAGCACCAGTCCTGTATTGGATTATGGCCACTTATCTTAAATTTTTTTATAGCATGTCATTATACCATTAAAATACCACCATTTTGCCCGTTAGGCTTAAGCTCTTAAATTCACTGCATCATTATTCCTTTAGCAGAATAATTCTTTTAAAAGTATAACAACATCTGTTTAATAACTGATTGGCCAGAACAGTGTTGTGTTTGGTTTGGGGTATTTTTAGTCTTGGGTAAAAAAATAAACCTCACTGTCTCTCTAACAAGTTCATATTTGTCTTGCATGTAGAAGTTAAGATTCTTTGTATTAACTTTGTGTGAGTTCATTATCAGTTTACAAGCATTCTGAGTCTAAGGGAAGATGAAGAAAGAAAAACTGAAGCAACTGGAATGATTTCACTGTCAATAGTCCATGTCCAAAATTTATGCCCAGCATTTTATTGGAAACCATGCATATTAGATTAACACTAGAGCTCAGAAACCCTGAAGAAAATCTGTCCAGCAAGGGAAAACTGATCTTTTCCTAAATGCCTTACAAAATGAGGTTAGACCTGTAAAAGCATAAAAACACGTAAAAGGTTGATGTTTGAACAAAAGATGCCAGAATATCTTTGTATCCCGTGAGGGTGTACAGACCAAGGCTGGATGCAGAAGGATTAGTAGTGCTCTTTTCTGTTCTTCAACACTGCCTGAGTTGGTTCACCTGCCAATAAGTTAACACTATTCCAGCCAATGATTTGGGTCCATTAGGAAAATAGACACAAATCTATATTTTAAAATATTTCATTTTATTGGGGAAAATTTGACATTCGAATGACCTGTGAAAACACACTTTCAAACAACAAAATAAGGACAATATTAAGCTCTAGGTTAAGGCTGAAGACTAAGCACTTTTGGGAGAGAGGGAATCCTGGAAACAGCCTATTTACTGGGAGCCAAAGCGGGCCTGGCAACAGTGGCTAAGTAACCCAGGGGCTGCGGTGGGCCCAGCAGCAGTAAAGGGTCTGGAAGGGCCAGTGGCTGCCAAAGAGCTTGGGGGCCACCACAGCAGAGGAACAACCCAGGAGTTGCGCCAGACTGGGCGGTGGCTGCCAGAGAACCCGGGGGCCATGCTGGGCTCGGAGAGAAAGGGGGGGATTTCCCCCTGCAAGTCTCACTGGCCCCCACTTGTGTGTGCGTGTGTGTGTGTATACACATATACACACATGTATAAAGTATATATACTACACTATATGTCTACTAATGAGAGGTTAAAGGCTATGCAGACTATATCTGTTGCATAGGTCTGTAGATACCAAGAATACAGGCTAAGGTTTGAGGGTGTGGCTACTTTCACACATACTGAGCACACAAGATACATGTGGACCTGCCTTATACTGTCTTCCAAGCTCAGCATTGTCTGTTATAACATGGTCTCATGTGGAAGATATTTCACATCACCTATTAACTGTTTTATTTTATTTAAAAAAACCCAGGAGATTCTGTGTATTAAATTGCATCTGGGGCCTCCTGCATACAAACAATGGCTCTGCCACTTGAGTCACAGCCCTTCCTTCTGAAATGTCTCTTCCTTGTCCTCCCATACATAGTCTTGAGAGAGCTACATAACATAGTTCTCTGTTGCAGAAGCCCACAAAGCACCTGTCCACACTTAGCCATAATTCAAATTTGTCAAAACACATGAAGTCAGAATATCATAACCAGTAGCTTTTTTTACTTCAAACATACATTCATAACCTCTCTTTAAAAATATAAATGCCCTCATAAACAGAAGAGTCTTGTACTGCTTTAAAAACACTTTATGATGACTAGCAGGGTCAGCCCTGGCTAGTGTTTGGATGGGAGGCCACCGAGGAATACCTGGGTCGTGATATGGAGGCAGGCAATGGTAAACCTCCTCTGAACATCTCTTGCATTGGAAACCCCATGGGGGTCACCATAAGTCAGCTGTGACTTGACAGCAAAAACAACAACAGGCAGATTTCCTTCGGGAACGCCACAGGCTTGAAGCCCACACCAGACCCTTGCCCTGTCATCACTGCTAGTCTGGACAGTTGAGCACTGATAGGTTCTATGAAGCTGTCTCCCAAGTGTCACTCCTACCAAGGCTGTGGTACAGAAGGATCCAAGTGCTGACCTCCATATTAGCTCCAGCCTGGTAGGATCAGCGATACTCCCAAGATAATCCCCATCTCCCTAGGCGGGGGGGGGGGATTCCAAGCGCTGGGAATTGCCACATCCAATTGACCCAATCAGAAGATACTCAGGGGAAATTTCCAAGTTCTCTGTTCTACTAACCTGAAGCTTAACAAAAGTCAGCATCCAGCAAGTTACACAAAATAATAAACACACTTTAAAAATACTGCAGCTGTGTTGCCGGTATCTCAAGCAAAAGATTAGACACCCAAGCTACAATTCTTGATGGAAATGCTTAACCTGTACACATAGCAGTTGATAAAAGTTTCTGTTAATTCAGTGCTGTAAAGAGAACCCATCTAAACTGCAGGAGTCATAAACTGGCAAGTGGGAAACATCAGTAGGACTTTAAGACATTTACAAAAACTAGTGATGTCACAGACTACAGAGCATGAAAGCACAAACCACTGTTAACTGTCAGCTAAATAGAGAGAAGAAAAATGCTATAATTTTAAGATGGTGTAATAATAGAATAGTGTCAGTATGGTTGCCTGTAGATTGTAAACTACCAGGATAAAACTTACAGTTGCTACTGTACTGATCCCACAAACTGAGGGTATATTGGCACCACTTTGATTTCCAAAGATGTCAATTCCTGGTTTTTTGGTATGAATTTGTTACCCCACTGAAAAAGCACTAACTTTCGTATCCCTTGATCTGCCTTTTCTATTGCAAGAAGCTTTTAAAAAAATCTTTTTAGTCATCAACTGGCTGCAGCAAATTTGAATGACACAGTATTTGTTTAAAGTACTGCCTTTCATGGAACTGCCAAGATTAGGATGCGTGATAACATGCACAAGAAGTTTAAAAAATAATGCTTTGCTAATGCTGTTCCAGTTATAGCCACATGCCCTTTAAACCATCTAAAACCATTCTCATTATATTCTAAGAGTTTCTTACCTCAGATAATACTTATTTGTACATTTATACACCATCTTTTTAAAAAGTGAGTGGCAACAATTACAGGATTTTGGTTTTTTAAAATCACAATAGTTTAACATGTTTGTCCACAAACACCATCAAAAGCTCATTTAAATAAAAAGTGTCTTTAAGTTCTTGATGAGAAAACAAAACAAACTCAACAGGTCTAAGAAAACTTCCTCCCTCTTCCACCACCCCAAATAAGTTCAGCTTCTAATTCTGGAACTAGTCCCTCTCTTCTCTTATCCCACAAAAGCTCATTCTCCACTTAATTGTCCTTACTGCATCCTCTGTACTATTTCCCTGAATGCAAATGCCCACCCCGCCAAGTGCTGCTATTTGTTTGAACTCTTGTGATATTGGGAGGTCAGGATGAGTTCATTGGAGGAAAGTTGACCCACCTGCCTCTCATGCCATGACCCTGGTCCTCAGTGGGTCTACAATCTGCCTAAATCAGTGGTTCAAACTCCTAATAGTATAACTTCTTCAGGGACTGAACATCAGCTGGCTTGGTGGGAAATAGAGCTCTCTCTGTTTCATGGAAACATTGTCCCTTTAAAACCACTGGGTATGGAAGACTGAGCTCCAAGAGTAGCATCAGCTAGTGCAAGGTAGAGGCTCCTAAAAGTTGGCTGCAAATTACCATCATCTTCTGTGCCACATAATAAGTCAGTCATCACATCCAAGCTTGATCATTTGCACCATTTTACAGGTTACCCTGTGAAATAAATTATCTTTTAACTTTATAAACAATGGTGAGAAATGTTGGCAATCTTACAATAACCTATAAAATTGGAACTGCATGGGAGATTGCCATGAATGGTTTTAGTGCACAATACTTCAAGTTGCTACATCAGAAATACAGTAAATAGAGCCACCTATTTGTTTTGCCTTTTATTCATATGTGTTCTGAAAATTGTAGGTTTAATAGCTTTCTCATCAATGTCAACTAACTTTTGCAAACAGGTTTTCCTTCAGGTTGAAAAGGGATTATCATGTAGACAGTGATATATTTACATTGCTTGTAGTTCAGTTTCAAGGTTGTAGTAGTAAAATAATATTTAAATCATTTTCAATTTTAGAAGACCCAAATTTCAGGAAGGACCATTGTGTCAGATTGCCTTCGTTTAGCAGACTGATCTTCCAGCTTCTCAGATAATTACAGTAGCAGATCATCAGAAACTCTTCATTTCCAATAAAACTGGAAATGAAACCAACTAAATTACTGGACACATGAAGCACTTTTGAAAAGCTTGTTCAAATAAATAAAATTTGTGGGAAGCATCTCTAATAATGGGACAGTTCATACTTTTGGCAGGCACATGAAAGTTCTTTGGGAGTACACAAAGGCCTCCACTGTGAGGCAGAATTCATGTGGGTGCTTCATTATGAGAACTGGTCCTCTACATGGAGCTACTGTGATTTGTGTAATTATGGTAATCCATTAAAGAACTGCATCAGTCACACAGATAATGAAAGCTAGATGTACAATTCCCACCTGGAAGTACTACTAGATCTTAGAGATTGTCTTTGTGTATGAGGGTGACAAGTTGCAAGTGTGGTGAAATCCTGTGCACATTTTGAGGTGTGTAAGTGAAATGGGGTGCACAAAGTAAGGGCTTAATAGTATCTTAATGTTGCATTACCAAAACAAAGCGCAAGAATGTTTGTAGACTAGACAACACTAAAGAGTTTAACCAATTCCTATTTATTTTGAGTGAATACACTGCAATCTGTAATTTCCTTTCTCCAGTGGAAGAAATCTGAAAGTTTTTATTCTGGCATATGTTTCTCCATTAGGGTTGCCAACCTCCAGGTGGTGGCTGGAGATGTCCTGGGATTACAACTGGTCTGCAGGTGACAGAGATCAGTTCACTTGGAGAAAAGGGCCCCTTTGGAAGCTTTGGAAGGTGGACTCTATGGCATTCTGCCCCCATGGAAGTCCCTCGTCAAACCCCTCCCTCCTCAGGCTGCACCCAAAAAGTGCCTGGGTATTTCCCAACCCGGTGTTGGCGACCCTATTCTCCATATACAAGCTACTCATCAGATTGACAAAGAGGAGATTTTGAGGGGGAGATGTATCATCAACCTGATCTCCATTTTCTAAGGGTTCGAAACTTGGGTAGGATCCTCAGAAATAACCATGATCTGGTGTATTGGTTCAGCAACTAAATCTTGCTGGGCTATTTTTAAACTTTGACTTCCCCCAATATAATTTTCTGTAGTCAAACATATATAGGAAAGTATTTTCATAGCATTTAAATTCATGGACCTGTATCCTACATACGTTTCCTTGACCAATCCTCTTTTGAATGTCTTAAAAGAAAGGTACCATTGCCCAAGTCTGCTGCGCAGCCACACTTCCTGCTTTGGAAACATTGCTGCTTTACCCTAAATGTACAAAGACGGCCCGCAGTTGCACAGACTGAAAGAAAGATACTGCATGCATGTTTATCTTTTCCTTTATCGTTACTGTAAGTATTCCAGGATTCTATCTTGGCCCTGAAAACACTGCAAGACTGAGTCCTGGTTCAGCCACTTAAGTGAACAGAAACCATGCGTGTAGTGGAGGAGGGGATGCAGACCTCCCATCTACCATGCGGATAGCAGTCATTGGTGCCAACCTGTATAATAAGTGTCTGCTTTGAGCATACATGTTTTTGGTGACAAGGTGCCTGAATTCTGGTACAAATTCAACCCTGCCCACAAATGTTTGGTTCTTAATTTCTTTAAAAAATTAAAAAAATGGTTTAGATCCAGCAAAAAATTATAGCCAAGTGTTCTTTGGAACAGAAAGGCAGGATATAAACTCTATACAAAATAAATGACATAAAGAAGATCCAGGGTCTTTCAAAGCTTTTCCCCACATAGCTTGACTCTTCAGCAGTGTACGTACCTGTGGTAGAAGTTTTAAAGACATCATCATTTCCACTCCTGACTTCCTGCGTGGGATACCTTTCAAGTGGCCTCTCATGCTGGCCATAATATAAGTAACAATAATGAATAGTAGTATTTTGAGTAGCAGACATTTCAGTGACATGGAGCACATAGAAACCTAGTAATAGTTCATTTTTCCTTTCACACCATGCATAAGTAAGTCTGTTGCACTGAAGTGCAGAAGAAGTCAAGTTTTAATTCTGGAGCCTTTCAAAGATGTGGCACAACAGCTTGTGGTGGAAAGCAAATCAGAATAATTATCTGCAATACGGCAAAGTTTAAGAAATGTCTGAACCGAATTTTTTTTTTAAACCATGTCATGTGTCATTAATAGCCAATCACAACATTCATAGACAAACATTGATTGCCTAACCCGTGGTGCCTATAATTCATTATGATGTTCTAGAACTGTTTGCTGAACTAATTTTAATGGATCTAATCTTCAATTCTTTATTGGATTAGTCATCTAATATAAACCTTCTATTGCTCTGGTATTAAGATTTAGGAGATCTTCTGAAACAATAGGTGGAAACACATGAGCTGGTCACAATAAGGAGCTCTTACTGGAAAAGCAAATTTTATAGATAATTAGAGTAAATCTTTTTGTTTTAAAATGTAACACAAGTGCACTTTCAGAAGCTTGGCAGTTGACCTTCCATGGGAAAGAATGCTGAGGAATATGGAGAATCCCAGCTTCATTAATTAGCTTATTATATCCTCCTCCTTATGCTCTATGAAACAGACAGTTGATACCCCTATCTAATGCGTATTTGGGTCTGGATTACCTGAAAGGAATGACCTAGTCAAATTGGGGGACCTGAGCACTCTTCAGATGTTCTAAGGATGGAGGTGGGAAGACAGCAGAACTGTGGTGGAAAACAATTCCTCAGTCAACCTGTAGAACATATGCATGGACTCTACATGCATATAAATGTTCAGCTCTCTCTGAGCACTTGGGAATCCAGGGTTCCTGATCATGGGGAGAGAGCCATATGCACATGCAAGTGTATGCACATAGACTCCAGATGGGTATTCCAATGAATATTCATAGGTCAAAGCAACAGCTTGTAACTATGACTCCATTCCACCCACATGTATGTTTGTTATACCATTTTAGAACATCTGAAGGTGGTATAAAGTTAAGTTTGCTTTGCAAAGTTCAGACTGACTAATTAGCATCATAAAGTCTTTGCTGAATTCACACATGACAAAACTAGTCCTGTGTTGGACTGATCCAAGAATAAATGTTTAGCCTATAATGAAAGTATATATGTACTATACATTAATCAGAAATAAGCTATGTGGCTCTGATATTAACATTATTAGACTTCTGATTGAGCATGGACAGGAGGAAAGAAATCTCAGGTATCTAAGCAATGGAATGAAAAGAGTTCATGGAAAGTTTTGTGGATTTTTAGCCACCAGGGAGGAAAAGGTATTATGAGATTTTTTTAAAAAGTCTGAAAGTCTACTGTTTATTTTCTGTCTTGAAAGAGAACTGTCTTCTCTCATTTTTTTCCCCTTATAAGTTATCCAGAATTCAGCCACTATGGTTTAATGGCTCCCCTAACACTCTTTTGCAATTGTAAGCACTCAGGGGTTTCACTGAAAAGGGTGGCTGGATGCAGCTTCAGGACTAATTGTATCCTACAGAGTTATGTAATTATGCACCAACAGCTGAAAGGACACAATTTTAAGTCAACCTATTGTGACAGACACTGTGTAATGTCATACAATCAAATGCAATGTTTAGTAAACATAAACCTCTTTGTCATTTTGTATTTATTTATACAGGTTTAAAAAAATAAAGCACACATTTAAAAAAAACCCTACTTGGTATAGCTATACTGTTACACCAACTCTGCCTGGAACTCGATTTGTAGGTTATAAAACATGGTATGATTTTACTGTGCATTAAACTGCATGGAATGCCTTACCATACAACTGTACCATTGCAAGGAATGGCAACCACCCTATTGTGCCACCCATACAAACACACATCCATGATTTCAAGAGATTTAAATTGTGGAACTTCAGTCATCAGACCTGTTCCTGAGCACAATTAAAATAAGCTCAAACCCTAAGAAATTATCAGCCTTCCAAATAGTTACGGTGCTGGTGCTTCTTAATTCCACCAAGCTTCTGCTTATTGTTGAAAAAATCAGAAGTCCATCAAGTCTAATTCTTTGCCATGAGATAAACCAGCCATCCACCCACCTATTGAGCAGCCATTGTAATAAAGATGGAACCATATTAAATGAAAACAGGTACATGTCATTCCAATAGTTTACACATGCAACTAAAGCCCTTTTGAAAGCAATGGTACAAATTATTTACACATAAAGTTTCCTTACGATGGTTTAGATCCAGCAGTGCACAAGTGGAAACATAAATGGACTTAGCACAATTCTTCTGGCACAGGTCTTGTGAGACACCTAGCTCTGTTCTCCTTATATATTGCAGTGCACAGAAATTGGTTGCACAATACAACTGGTTGAATTGGAGATATAATAAGTTTGACAGTGCAAGGAGCTCCCACAATCTTTTACTTACGTTTCAACTTGCACAAGATCTTTTGTGCAAGCAGAAATTTTGTGCTGGATTCAACCCACTGAGTCAGGCCATTGATTTATCAAGGTCAGTATTGTCTCTGTGGCTCTCTCTCTCTCTCAGGGGTCATTTCCTGCAGGAGCGCACAGGAGCGGAGCTCCGACAGTAAAGAGCCCAGGGGGCAGGAACATGAAACAAGCCCCACCCCCTGCTCCCAGCAGCCCTCAGTCAGAGCAAGAAGCAGCCAGGTAAGTTGCAGAGCCCCACCCCAGCCCCCTGGTCCAAAACAGTCCAGTGGCAGCTTTTAGACCAAGTTTTATTCAGGTACAAGCTCTCCTCTGCGAAGACAGATCTGCACGTTTCTCCCCCCCCCATAGCTAGCAATCCCAAAAGAGTCCAGTGGAGGCTGAGCAGTGGGTGTTGCCTTCTGACACACTTCCGGTGATGTCAGGGTGTGTGGCATATGCTAATGAGTTATGCTAATGAGCTCCTGCACCTCTTTTTCTATGAAATGACCCCTGCTCTCTCTAATAGAGGTTTTCCTCATCACCTACTACCTGATCTTTTTAACTCGAGATACTGGGGGACTGAACCTCAGGCATTCTACATTCAGAATAGACACTCTACCTTTGAGCCATGGACCCTCCCTCATACCTAGTTCCAAGGTACAAGTAAATAAACCATGCTACAGCTAAACAAAAAA
This sequence comes from Gekko japonicus, assembly GCF_001447785.1. Taxonomy (NCBI): domain Eukaryota; kingdom Metazoa; phylum Chordata; class Lepidosauria; order Squamata; family Gekkonidae; genus Gekko; species Gekko japonicus. Next base: position 421,255 of record NW_015168686.1, read on the forward strand.
AATAGTTACTGGGGGTTTGGGGGGGAGGGGGAAGAGGTGCTGAAACTCTCAAGTGGGAAATGAAGTTTTCTATCTGTATACTGAAAACTCATGAACTTTTAAACATTCTTAAAATAATTCTGTTGAAGAGGTTCCAGAACTCCATTCTGGCATGTTCCCCCAGAAAAAGAAGCCCTGCAGTTACTAGCTATTGGATCTGGAAGGAAGCAAGTACTGTGGTAGTTAATATGACCCCAAGTAGAAACTTGATGGAAATAGAATATAGCAAATCCCCGCCATTCTGCATACTGTCACAGGGTATGTTTGATGTCCAGGAGGAATGGTGGGAAAACCCAGGAGGCTGATAGATCCAGAGGGATTGCTGATGTCTCTTGATAGTTTTGTGGTCAGCAAGACTGGCGCTCCTGTTGCAGCCCTGGTTGACTTGTGGAATATGGAGATGACCCAGGCTGTGGACACCGTTTCTCCTTCCATGGAGTCCAGAATGTCTCTTGGTTTATTGAGGAGCTTTGGAAGATGAAATGGTTGAGCAGATGGTTAGAGTGCATGGAGAAAAACTCAAAGCAAATGCAACCAAACAGATGAGAGTAAATTATCACCTACTCTTTGGTGGTAATTTCAGCAAAGGGAGCTGAGTTTTCTCCCACCTGTGTGTCTGCAAAATGCCATCCAGCGGAGCGCTTTTTTTTTTTTTTTTGCTTGTGAACAGCCTTTTATCTCATGCCCTAGAGGATGTTGACCCGGAAAAATACAAGTCTGCTGTAATTCCTTTGCAATGCAATTTGCAGATAAAATTGCTCATATTCTCCATGACTTAGACATCACAGTTGGACTGGCTCAGCCTCTGAGGATGACTGTAATGATCTAGCAGGTTCATAAGGGATTAGGTGGCCCTTCAGGTATGTTGGTCCCAAACCCACAAGCCTGAAGGAAAACAAAAAGGAAAAAAGTGCTGGAGAAACGCCTACTGAAAAACAGTGAAACTGAGAGAAGGCCTGAGTCTTTGGCAGAGAGGAAATGACAGCAGCTTCTTTTAATGTTCAGTTCCCTGAGCCATTTCTATTTACTACCCCCAAAGGGTGGCCAAAATGGAAGACTAGATTTGAAAGATTCCAGATAGCTTCAAGTCTAAAAAGCAAGCTTGAAAAAGAACACTCTATTTTACCTAATGAGGGATCAGGCAGATCATATTTTACTATCATTTGAGCCGAGTGAGGAGGATTTAAAGAAATAATACAAAATGATAGAAGGATTTGAAAAAGATTTTACTGTGAGTTGCACTGTAATTCATGAATGGACAAAATTTAATTCACATATGTAAAAAGAAAATGTGCCTGTGAATGATTTTGTTACCTCATTATACTCACTCTCTGACCTTTGTAAATATGGGCTCCTACATGAGGAAATGATCCAAGAGAGAACTGGAGTGGGAGTCAGGGACCTCGGTTTACCTGAGAAGCTACGGCTAGATGAGACAGTCACCACAGTGAGGCACCATGACCAGTGTTAAGAAGAAACAATCAGACCTCCGTGGACACTTGGGCAAATGCCTCCTTTCCAGATGGCAAGTAAAGAAAATTGCAACTAACCCATCAAATTTCTTGGGCTCAGTAACAGAGAACTGACCAAGTA
>NW_015168686.1:422949-431817 GCF_001447785.1 Gekko japonicus
GACCCTGGGGCAGATGTTATAGCTATTTCATTGCCTGTATTCACAAAATATCTAAAATAGTGCCTCCTAGAACCTGACAAGAACCTAGGTACAGTTGGAGGGTTCAAAAAAACAATGCAGTATAATGGGAAAGAAATCAGTGAAATGCAATGTCCTGAAGTTGACTAAATGCTTGGGACAGATGTCAACAGTTAATCCACAAATAGAATACCCCACTCTCTTCCAGGGCTTAAGCTAGATGGAGACTCCATAAGATCTTAAGTTAAAACCAAACCCTTAACAGTTCCCAGATGTATGCCTATCCCCCAACAAACAAAATCAAGAAACAGCTGGAAGAAGTTATTGAAATGGGGGTCATCGAACCAGCTGATGCACCCATAAATTGGTGTGCCCCTATGGTTATCGCCAGTAGGCCAAATGGAGACAAAATAATTTGTGTTGATCTGACCCAGCTGAATAGCAAAAAGAGAACAGCATCCAATGCCAATAGTGGAACATACATTGGGGCATCTAGGCGAAGCCAATTTTTTTTCAAAATTGGATGCTAGAAAGCTCCATGAGGCTATCAACTTCCACCCTTTGAGAGATATTTTTAAAAGACTGCCCATCAGGATCCCTTCTGTACCTGAACAATTCCAAAAGCAAATTAATTAGCTACTTTAAGGCTACTTCAAGATGGTCCTTTGCCATATGGACAATGTTATAATAATTGGGCTTACAATGAAATAGCACGATGCAAGACTAAAACAGATCTTGTGACAGCTCTAGAATACAAGTGTCACCCTCAACAGTGAAAAATGTGAGTTCAAAGTGTGTACTTCCTCAGACATGTGATTGATGGAGAAGATATATGACCTGCTCCCGGGAAAGTAAGAGCAACTGCAAATTTTTCAACTAAAAAATAGATCACAGAAGTCCATCAATTTCTGGAACAGTAAATTTATTGGGCCATTTCTTGCCTTGCCTGTCAGATAGTACAGATACACTCAATGAACTACTGAGATCAAACAGTAAGTTTTTCTGGGGCTCAAGTCAGAAACAAGCCTTTCAGAAAATTAAAAAGTCTCTCCATAGTACCTCTTCTGGTGACCTTTGATCCAATAAGGAAAATTATTGTTTCAGCAGATGCCTCATCTTATGGACTAGATAAAGTACTGCAAAAGTTTCAAGAGGATGGATAACATAAGCTGATTGCTTTTGCCTCAAGGACATTGTCAGCATCAGAAAAGTGATATGCCCAGATTGAAACATAAGCATCAGTTATTACAGGGACATCTGAATGTCTCCCAAGATTTTAGTCTTGGGTTTCATTTTATGATTGAAACAGACCATAAGGCCTTGTCCCCTGTTTTCACAACCAAAAGACTATAAGGGTCTGGTCACACGGACCTCTTACCGCGCTAGTTGTCCTGCAGTTCATATATCCGGGACATTCTATATCGCTTGGAGGTGGTCAGACGGTCCCTCTGTCTTCCGCTTCACTCGCGCGATTTAGTGTTCACACACCGTGCCGTCCTTGCGGCGGCGCGGGTATTTTTTTTTTAAAAAAAACCAAACCTGTGCATGCGCTTGTCTTTCCATGCGCTTGGGCGTACATACAAATAATTAAAATTAATTCCTCCTGTCAACAGTCGAAGACTCCTGGCTTTCTATGCAGAAGAGAAGGAGGAAACTCGGGAAGGGAGAGCTAGACCGAGGAGGAGGTGGGGGGGCAGCAGTTGTTCTTAAACGGCGTCCAGTGTGTTGTACTGACAGTTTTCTCCGTCTGCGCTGGAAGTAACTTGAGAGGGGTGCTCAGTCCGCTGCGCCCCCCCCACCTCCCAGCAATGAGTAAGCGGGAGAGTAACCAGGAACCAGAGCCACCTTTGCCGCCTCGCCTCCCCTCCCCCGGCTTCGCCTCCCCTGCTGCTGCTGCTGCCTGGCAGCTTGTGTGTCAGATATCAGCGGCAAGATGAACGGGGGGGGGGGGGAGGGGGCGAGACGAGAGCCGCTTGCTTGCGAGGCAGCCGACGGAGTGCAGTGGAATGCAGTCAGCTCAGTGGGGCTTACTCCTTCGTTAGCGTGTTTCGTTTTAAAAAGACCAAAATAAAAGCTACCGCCTGTTTGCACAAGCGCATAACTAAAACCGGAAACACAAAAAAAAAAACCAGGGGGGAGGGTTGTGCGGTCACGGCGGATTGCTGTCCAGATACCAAAACCGCGGATACAAAGCGCTAAATATCGGGAAACACCTGTTCCAACAGGTATCAAAAAAACGCGGATAAAAGAGCGGAAACCGCGGGACTCTGCCGGCTTCTGTGCGGGAGGCGGGTTTGCCTATGTAGACAGGAAACTTTAATGCGGGTGGGATCAGCAGCGAATCCTGCACTAAACGTCCGTGTGACCAGACCCTAAGACTTCACACTTCAGCTGCAATGCTTTCAAATGAGGATGATGCATTATTCATTGGACTTCATGCTTGAACTAACTAGAGAAAGATCTAACTTGCTAATACTGTTTCCAGACAGCCATTGGCAACAGGTGGGATTGTATACTGGAACAAGAAGTTAAGGATCATATTCAATCCACTGTTGCTTGCATCCCAGCATCCAACAGAGAGTTGGAAGAAATCTGGAAGAAGCAGCAAGACAGCATGCTGCATAAAGTAGCACAATATAGTGACGAGGGCTCACCTGAGAAACACAAATTGGATTGGGACTGCCAAAAGTTTTAGCTGGTGTGAAAGCAGTTCAAGAGAGATTGTTGATGAGATGCCATCACCACATCATTCCAGCTAATATGCACAAGGAGATTCTGTACCAAGTCCAGTGGACACTGCGGTATTGCAAAAAGTTGAGCATGAGCAAGGGAACCACTATGATGGTCAGGGATTTCAGCTGAAATATAGTAAAAAGATGCCTTGTCTGCATTCAGGAGACTACTGTACATTGTGAACCTTTAATGCCATCCAGTTCTCCAGAAAAGCCTTAGCAAAAAGTAGGACAATCTGTTTCATTGCCAGGGGAATTGGTTTCTCCTAGTCACAGACTACTACTCTCTCTTCCTTGAAATCACTAAACTGGACAGTTTAACTGCCAGTGTGATGATCCTACACTGAAAGACCATTTTTGCAAGACACAGAGTCCTTGAGCTAGTCTAAAATTACAATGGCTCTCAGTTTCTGCCTTTGAAGACATCGGAATTCCAGATTTCACAAAGGCCTATGGATTTCAAGATCAAGCATCCAGTCCCTGGTTTTCCCAGAGCAATGACTTTGTTAAGGCAGATGTCAAAATAGTGAAGAGCTGTCTCTCTAAAATCCTGCTAAGTTGCTCAGGGGCCATCCCATCCAGTGAACGTTGCCAATGGCCTCACATCAGCTTTCCCCCCCGAAAATAAACACAGAGGAACGTATTAAGAGGAGAAGCAATAGAAGATGGAGACAAAAGAGGAATCGTGATACATATCATGGGGATTGAGTATGAGAAGACTTCGAGCTAGATGAATCTGTTTGGGTTCATAGTAAAAGAATACATGGAACCACCTGTGAGAAGGCGCACTCACCATGCTCTTATTGGGTAGTCACTCCAAAAAGGAAACTTAGGCAAAACATTTTTCGTCTGACTCAATCTGACCAGAAAAAAACTATCCGAGACTATGATTATGAGGAGACAGAACAAGTGGCAGGTAGTTCATTGAGGGAAGATGAAACCCCTAAAGTCAATCCAGATCTAGCAGGAGCAGGAAGAGCTTCATATATCCAGAGAAAAAGAATCTTCCCCTTCATACAGAACAAACAATGGCTGAGAGGTTTGGGCACCACAGAGAATGGATTTGTAGGACTAGAATAAAATTATTCTTAGAATTTCATTATCAGTAACATTAAAAATGCTTTTGAATGGAGATGTGAGAATAGTTTCTGTTAGGGTTGCCAGGTCTTGTTGATGTGCCGGTGGGGGTGGGTGGAAGGGAGCCTTCCAGGAGTGGGGGCAGGGCTCTGCGATGTGACGATGTCACACAGAAGTGACATCATCACGTTGGGGACATCACATGGCAACACTCTGGTTTGAGGGCAAAACTCTATGGTAAAATTGCCCTCAAACCATAGAGTTTTGGTCAAAAACTAGAGCATTGCCACATGACATCCCTGACATGATGATGTCATTTCCAGGTGACATCATTGCATCAGGGGTGTCGCTCAGTTACATTGCTGTATGGGGGCAGGGTTTCCCCTGCCAGCCAACTGGCAGTAGGCAGAAGACCCTAAAACTGGGGATTCCCTTCCTGGACCTGGTGAATGGCAACCCTAGTTCCCGGTGTAGGGGTCAAAGGGAAGCCTGGACAGGAAGCACTTCCTGGGGAGACTACAGGGAAAGCCTAGGCTAGTTAGTTAAGACTGTCTGTTGAATAAAAATTTGTTCTTCTGGCAAGCATTGAACTCTCTATCCAGAGTATCTAATTGTTCAGCTAACCACACAGATACCTTTGACCATGGCTACTGTACATCATCTGGAAAGGCTGGCTGGGATGGGAAAAGGGGCACTGTGCTTTGGTGGTTCCAATGTTATTTGACCCACTTGGTGCTTGATGACTGCTGGGCATTTATGCTATGGGGTCCCATCTTGTCTCCTCATGATACTTAACATTTACATGAAACTGCTAAGAGAGGTCATCTGGGAACTTTGAGTAATGTATTACCAATATGCAGATGACATCTAGGTCTGTTTCTCCTTAGCAGCTAAGCCAGGTAGTTCTGTGGAAGTCCTGAATAGGTGTCTGATAAAATTATGCAATGAATGAGGGCCAATAAACTGAATCTCAATCCAGATAAAACAGAGGTGCTCTTCTTCAATGAAAAAGCTGCTTAGGTACTGTGGAGACAGCCTGTTTTGCACTTTCCCTGAAGAAGCAGGTTCCTAGCTTTGGGGTGCTACAGGATCCTGGCCTACAGTTGGAGGCTCAGATCTACTTCATGGCTGATAGCACCTTTTATTAGCTCCAGCTGGTTTGCCAGCTATGACTATTCCTTGAAAATTGTGATCTAGCCACCATGATCCATGCTCTGATCACATCCAGGTTCAATTACCATAATGTGCTCTACATGGGACTGCCTTTGAAAATGGTTCAGAAACATCAATTGGTCCAAAATGCAGCAGCCAGGCTACTGTCAGAGGGGATTATGTCACCTCTGTGGTGCAAGGTCTGTATTGGTTACCTCTCCGTTTTGGGGCATAATTCAAAATGCTGGTTCTTGCTTTTAAGGCCCTAAACACCTTGGGGCCAGGCTACCTAAAGGTACCTACCATACTATCCTACCATACAATCCGGAAGCTGCAGCTGGTGCAGAATGCTGCAGCCAGGCTGTTGATGGGCCTTCCTAGGGGGGGCACACATCCAGCCTGTGCTGAAAGCGCTACACTGGCTGCCGATAGCATACCGGATTCGCTTCAAAGTGCTGGTTCTTACCTTTAAAGCCCTAGATGGCCAGGGTCCAACATACCTACGGGACCGCCTCTCCCCATATGTTCCCCAACGAGCACTACGGTCCAGGATTAAGCATCTCCTGGTGGTTCCAGGTCCCAAAGAGGCCAGACTAGTGGCAACAAGGGCTAGGGCTTTTTCGGTAGCGGCTCCTACCTGGTAGAATGAGCTCCCAGAGGAGATCCGGGCCCTGCGGGACCTTGCACAGTTCCGCAGGGCCTGCAAGACGGAGCTCTTCCGCCAGGCGTTTGAGTAGGAGCCGCCACGACTGTTACCATCTGTCTACGACTATTACTATCTGTCCTAGCCCTTATTACCAACTCGCCGTGAGCGCAAAAATGGTGGTACTGCGTGGAGCTGTGGCCACTAAGGATACCATCCTGATGACGTCATCTGTTCCCTTGTTAGTTGTTGTGGAGAGCACTTATGTTGTACTGAATGTTTTTAAAATGCAGTTTTAATGTTTTATGTATTGGGCATTGGCCCCATCTGTACGCCGGCCTGAGCCCGTTCGCGGGGAGGGCGGGTTATAAATTTAAATAAATAAATAATTAAATAAATAAATACTATCCAGCCCACCAGTTAAGTTCTGCCTCTCAAGCCTGCTTTCTGTGTCCCCACCTTCAGAGATGAGGTAGGTGACAACTAGAGACAGGGCATTTTCTATGGTGGCACCTTGCCTTTGAAATGCCCTCCCCCTTGAGCCTCCCCTGGCACCTACTTTACTTTCTTTTAGATACCAGGCCAAACGACATCTTTTTATCTGGGCTTTTAATGGTCTCCTTCTGTTTTATAGATATTTTTAATGCTCCTAACGTCCGTGGCTATAAGGTCAGGTCACTTATTCTATATGACCAGAATTTGAACTCCACAGGTCCTCCTGACCCAAGTTCTAGTCAATCTTATGTCTTGATTGGAAAGGGCTTTGGACTGGAGACACAGCAAGAGTTTGTGTTTCAGCTCCACAGGGGGTGGGAAGGTGCATGGAAAAATACTCAGAGCTGCTCATAGAAATAAAAAAAGACCTGAATCACACAAAACCCGAATTTCCATTATTCAGCTGGAAAACACCACAGTTTATTCTTTTTTTTTGTTTTGGTTTAGGTATTTTTGCATTTGTGTGTGTGTGTATGTCCATGGATGTGCCTGGAAATCAAGGTGACCTCTGGCAACTCCTACTGGGGCATGGAGGACATTCAGAGAAGTAGCTTGATAGCCTGCCTCGGCCTCCCAGCCCTGGTATTCTTTGGAGGTCTCCCATCCAAATACTTGCCAGGGTCAGCCCTGCTTAGCTTCCGAGATTTGACAAGATCAGGCTTGCCTGGGCTATCCAGGTCAGGGCACCATGGTTTATTCTTGTCTGTTATTCCAGTGTGGTATGTATGTCTCAGCTGCATTGGAAAATAGAGTGAAAACCAGTTCAGTTTTATCCTGGAAGTAACTCTCATGACTGTCAAGGTTGTAACTCTTTGCTGCCACTCGGCCAATTAGAGTTCCTAAGAGTGAACTATTGGTTTCTGGTGTCCAATCAACTTATTTTTTTTGGTCAGTGCTCTCAGATGATAGGTGACTGTAGGTGATGGAAGCACTATGATCTCCTGACCTTTAAAAGAGGAGGAGGAGGAGGAGGAGGAGGAGGAGGAAGAAGAAGAAGAAGAAGAAGAAGAAGAAGAAGAAGAAGAAGAAGAGATTGCATTTATACCCTGTCCTTCACTCAGAGTTTCAGAGCAGCTTACAAAGTCCTTTCCATTCCCCTCCCCACAACAGACACCCTGTGAGGTAGGTGGGGGCTGAGAGAGCTCTTTCAAGAGCACCTCTGACAGAACTATGGTTTGCCCAAGGTCATCCAGCAGCTGCAAGTGGAGGAGTGGGGAATCAAACCCAGTTCTTCCAGATTAGAGTCCATGCACTTAACCACTACACCAAACTAGCTCTCGACACCAAACTGGTGATTCCATTTCCTTCCTCTGAGATGAAGTCTCTCTGCCCCCCAACCTTGAAACAGAGATGGCTCTGTAGTTGTGTTAGCTGGATGGGCATGAGAGAGGCTCACACTCTGATTTACAAAGGACTCACAGATCCTCTGGAGTACACTTGTGGACCTCCAGTGGTCTCTGGACTCTGGGATGAGAAACACAATCTTAGATGCTTGATAAGGGAACCAGGTCTCACTCCATAGCTGGAGTTCCTGCACCATGCCTCTGGCTGCCCACTGCTGCCCACTGCAGCAGTGAGAGGAAATGCCATCACATCACTTCAAGCTGCATAACTGGAAATGACATCACTTGTCATGATGATGCTCCAGGTAAAACCACAGAAATTGGGGGAATTGCTAGAGCATCTCAGTGATGCATGATGTCAGTTCTGGTTATGTGGCTGGATGTGATGACTCAGTGTCATTTAGCACCTACCCCAGCCCCCGATACTCCCTTGGCTGCCCACCCTAATGTTTGTGTTTTGCATCCTTCAAAATAGGGGCTTATCAAGCACCCGGTGGATGACAGGACACAGTGACAGGCCTGCCACAGCGGATAAGGTTTGCATACAATGTGTTTTAGAATGCACTGCTGAATGACACATTCAGTAAAACCTTAGATTGCTAAATCTTCTGCCAACTTCTTACTTCAGTGACACCTACCTCTAATCCCTACTAGTGCTGACTCCTCAGAATTTCTTCCCACTCCCTCCATTCTCTCCAAGGATACATACTGGCTGGCTGAAGAACACTCCTTTTAACTGCAATCTGCTAATAATCTGACAGCAGCAGAAAATAAGAACAGTGAATGAACTGGAAGGGGCAGGGGAAGCATTTGGTCTGCTGCTCAGCTAGTATATTTATCTACAAAATCCATTTTGTAATGCCATAAGAATAACTTGCTGAAGAACAGCTAGTGACACTGACGATCGCCATTTCACTGATATTTGTGTCCTGATACACATTGCCTGTTTACAGAGAAATTCCTGTCAAATTTGACAAACTATATATAATACGGCATTATCTGTTTCACTAACTTGGTAATGCTGACAGTTCCTGTTAATTCTTAAAACTGATATCTGTGCATGATGCATTTTATTAAACTAAAAGCACAATCCTATGCAAGTTTACTCAGATGCAAATCCAATTATGATTCATTGGGCTTACTCCCAGGTAAGTGTGTGTAGGATTGCAACCTCTGGTACTGTAGTCTCCCACAAGTATGTATAATCGAAAGCCTTTAATATACTATGGATGCTTTAGCAGCAGAAACAAGTTGGCAGAGGTGGATTTGCACATTAAATGTCCGAAAAGCATTCTGATCTGAGTAGTTACTGTGGCTTGGCTTGGATTACTCCTGTGAATAGTGGCCCTGCAGGGCAGTGGCCCCATGGCAACTTTCCTAGTAAGTTACAAGTCCAACCCACCCCTGC
>NW_015168686.1:431872-464450 GCF_001447785.1 Gekko japonicus
TTTTCCTAACATGACCACTGGACATGGCACTGTACTCTTTCCGCTGGCATACCCCCAATAATGGTTACTGGCCCTCCTTCTGGTAGAAGGAGAAGAGCTGGTTTTTAATACCCTACTTTTCTCTACTTGTTCCCACAACAGGCACCTTGTGAGGTAGGTAGGGTTGAGAGAGTTCTTTTTGTCATCTTCCTCTTCTTTTGGCTTCAATGAACTTTATTGATTTATTTTTCTTAACATTTTAAACATTTTATAATTCAACAAAATCATTATCGTCGACAAAACAAAACACTAAAACAAACACCTACATAGAGTTCTGAGAGAACAACAACAGAACACCACTAGTGGTCACATACAGCTCTCAGTTCAAAACAGTTCAACGCATCATCAGCAACTTACAACCTCTCAGGGCCGGCTCGCTCACTAGGTGAACTAGGCATTTGCCTAGAGCGCACCGGCCCTTAGGGGTGCCAAATTGCACCCCCCGCCAAAAGCCCCCCCTGCCAAAAGCCTCATCATCATCATCTTTCTCCCATCCTCTCCCCTGAGCGCCGCTGCTGCCAGTCAGATGAAAGGCGAGCGGCATCGATCTTCCTGCCAGTGGGAGAGTCTCACCACACTGCACCATCTGGAGCAAGTGGGCCAAGGAAGGAGGAGAAGGAGCCGGCTCCATGCAGGAGGCCCATGACTGCCAGCCACAACTAGCAAGCCACAGCCGGCCACAACTAGCAAGCCACACACCTGACCCCGCCCCCGAAAGAGGCACAGCGGCTACCCAACCCAGCCAGCGGCAAGGCTGTGTGAGGGAAGGGAGCCTGCTGGTGCGCCAAGCCCGGCAGTCCGGGTCCATCCGGGGGGGAGAAGTGGGAACTCCATGGGCAGAGGCCCTGGGGCGGGGTCAGGTCACCTCCGCTGTGGCTTGCTAGTTGCAACCAGCAGTCATGGGCCGCCACCGCCTCCTCCTTCCTCAGCCCACCTGCTCCAGACGGCACAGCGCGGCGAGACTCCCCCGCTGGCAGGCAGATCGGGCCACTTGCCTTTCACCTGACAGGTGGCAGTGGCATGACATTATGCCAGGGTGGCCAACCTCCAGGTAATGGCTGGAGACCTCCCACTCTTACAACTGATCTCCAGGCAATAGGTATTTATTTTATTTAATTTATTTTATTCTATTTATATTCTGCCCTCCTTGCGTAGCAAGCTCAGTATCTGTTCACCTGAAGAGAATGGCTGCTTTGGAAGGTGGACATATGGAGCAGAGGTCCATCAGTGGCTATTAGCCACAAGGTATAGATAGGGACTCTGGGGCAAGTTTTGACTTTCCCCTGCACCACTTTCCTGGCCTAAAACAGCCCAAGGAGGTGCTATTAGCCCCACTGAGGAAATATGATGTGTATCTTATAAGTACGCATTCCACTAGGTTTGCCAGTCTCTGGGTGGCACCTGGCCATCTCCTGCTATTACAATCAATCTCCAGGTGACCAAGATCAGTTCCCCTGGAGAAAATAGGGTGGACTCTATAACATTATATACTACTGAGGTCCCTCCCCTCTCCAAACTCCGCCCTCTTCAGCCTCCACCCCCAGAATCTCCAGGTATTTCCCAGTTCAGAGCTGGCAACCCAAATTACAACCCTCGGCAGTGAAGATTCTGGGGGACAGCAACAAGACCCCCCTGCTTTGAGGTCTTCAGGGGGACTCTGGCAAACAGGATGCAGGTCTCTGTGTAGACTGACCCAGAAATTTTATGTGTGTTTTTTTTAATCTCAGTGTGAAATCCTGCACTGTAACAGAGGAGGGGGTGTTAGTTCCTTTGGAATGAGTAGGAAAGCACTCTGTATGTGCTTCAAGATGCTGTTGCCTGCCACAATTTCTCACAATTAAAACAAAAAGAAATTAGCAATTTCAAGATTTGTGTTTTTCATTCTTCCTAAAATGCATTTATTTTTGAAAATTGGTGGGCGCACGGGGGGGGGGGGGATACAAACACCCACACCACAATCACTGGATCTAACAACATCAACTATATCATCTCAGGCTCATTCACTTGCACATCTTATAACATTGTATATGCCAATAAATGCCAACAATGCCCTTCAGTTCTCTATATAGGGCAAACAGGTCAAGCCCTACGCCAAAGGATAAATAGACACAAATCTGACATTAAGAATCACAAAATTGAGAAACCTGTAAGAGAACATTTTAACCTCCCAGGCAACTAGCCCCCCCCCCCCCATAATGGTTGGTGAAGTCTCTTTCAATGTTACCTGAAGAAGTGTGCATGCACACAAAAGCTTATACCGAGAATTAAACGTTGTTGGTCTTAAAGGTGCTACTGGACTCAAACTTTGTTCTATTACTTCAGACCAACACAGCTACCCACCAGAATATATAAATATTTTAGTTCAAATCATTTTTATTTAAATATTTATTTATTCATTTTTCATGTGCATTACATCATGCATTCATGATATTTTAAACAGTTTCAGTTATCAGAGTCATTTAATTCATACATTCGTTGTATTTTAAAACACTTCGGTTATTTGAATCAGTTAGTTTGTACCTTATTTTCTTTTATCCACTTATAAAACATTTCCCATCTACTATGGAATACTTCCATATCTTTATTCTCTAAGATTGTGGTCAGTTTATCTATTTCAACTACTTCTTGAACTTTATTAATCAGTTCGTTACATGATGGTATCCTTTCAAGTTTCCAATTTTTGGCAAAAATAATACGAGCTGCAGTAATGATAAATCCCATAGCATACTTTTGTTCGTTCTTTAACTTATCTGGCAGTATGTTTAACAAAAATATTTCTGGTCTAAAAGGCAGTTCTACTTCAAACATATCTATTAGTATCTTATGTACCTTCTGCCAGAATCGCTGAGATTTGAGGCATCTCCACCACATGTAGTAGAAGGTGCCTACATTGTTTTTACATTTCCAGCAATTTTTAAAGTGTAGCTGATGTGATTCTCACTGTCTTGTCCTGAGAACACTAGAAGATGGAGCCCTCCACGCAACATGTGAGGCTTGTCATCAGTGTTCCCTCTAAGCTGAGTTAGTGTGAGCTAGCTCACGAGTTTTTAGCCGCCGGCTCACAGATTTTTGTCTGCGCTCAGGAAGGAGGGTTCCAGAGCAAGCTAATTTAGGCAGTAGACAGATCGCTCACTACAATTTTAATGCCAGTAGCTCGCAAAGAGGAATTCTTGCTCACAAGACTCCACAGCTTAGAGGGAACATTGCTTGTCATGCACTTTGGCATAGGGCTGCCTGGCACATGGCAAGTGCCAGTGGAGGGAGCAGGGTTTAGCAGTCTGCAAAATAAAATTAATTCAGAATGGGAATCCATGGATTATGAACCTCCAGCCTCCTCCTTTTTGCTTCCAAATAGAACTTCCTGAGACTTACTTCAGCTGAACAGATTAAATAATGTCCATTAATTTCATTTTAATGCAGTCCTATTCGCACTCACACACTTGAGAAAATTCCAAGAGAGGAAAGCCACATACACTTTAGAGCTTAAATCCAAAGCCTGTGTTCAAAGGCTAAAGCCTTATTCATTACACTAGAGAGCCCCGGGTTGTATATTTGGGTAAATGCTTTCTCACTTATACATCTGACCTGTAATAAAAATATTTATTCAAATTCAGAGAATGGGTTGTAGCTACCACCAAATGTTCTATTCACCCTTCTTCTGGGAGAGCATTGCTTTTGGTACAAGACCAGTTGGCCCAGTGGTTCCAGTTAGATTGGGTGAACGACTACTAAAGCTATCTGCAGTACTCAAAAGCTCCCAAGCCTTACTACAAAAACCTAGCAATCATACAACCCCCTGGACTTCACTGTAAAAATAATTTGTTCAGTTTAATGTGTTCTTCTTTGGACCCTTGTAATGACAGCTATTTTAAGGTTTACATTTTCCAAAGGTTTACAAATAAGAGCCACAACCCAACACAAAACACCTGTAACATGTCAAAGCCAGGCTGTAGTGTATAGGTAAAGTTTCCAAGCTCTAGGTGGAGCCTCGGGATCTCCCACAAATACAGCTGATCTCCGGACAAAAATGCGATCCTCTTGAAGAAGATGAAGCAGTATCTGCTGCAGCCGTTCCTCAGCATTGCTCTGGGGGATCCTTCCTCTTCCTTAGTGAGCAATTTTAGTAACACCAGATAACTGGGGAAGATAGTCACAGCTCAGTAGCAATATCAGTCAATAACAGTGACTCAGCAGATTTACAAATACTATTAAATATTAATATTAAAGATCCCCAGCTGAGAAGAAGCTTGACATACAACTTCTAGCCTTGTGCTAGAACACAACAAAGACTTACTCAGGCTTACATCCCCCTCCCACAAGAACTTCGTTTTCAGGACGGGAACCCCTTTGGTCCTCTTTGACCTGGTGCCAGGATAGGCAGAGCTAGCATGTGTATAGCAATATAGTAGCTCAGTCACAACAATAAATGGTAACCTTTTAACTTTAGTCCCTTGTATTAAAGCTGAGATGTACTGGGTTCAGACACGTAGAGTGATTAGCTCATGTTTATTAAGTGGTTTCAGCTCAAAACTAAGACAAACTTGCAGGGTCAGAGCCCTGCTTATATTCATGAAACACACCACACCCAACACACACCACACATCCTACGATAGGCTATTTATAGAGTATTGCTTACCAACTGGCTACTACTAGGATCCGGATCTATCTATTGGTTCATTCTAGGATCGAAGCCTTCTATTGTGATGCGCTCCAAGCTACGCTATTTCACATGTTCACTAGTGAGCCCTTTCGCAAGTACAGTTCCATCGCGATACATAGCATCCCTTCCCCCAAGGTTCAGACAATCTCAGCAGACGGAGTCCTTTAAAAAAGTGGGGTGGTGCCGCTCGCAGTTTGAGTGGCGTAGCTCTGCTGGTGGGGTCGAGGGTTCCGGGGTCACATTGGCGGTCAGACCTGCCGAGGAACTGGGGACCAGAGGTGGTGTGGGCATGGAGTCGGGGCCCTCGGCAACGGCTGGCTCTGGCATTCCACCAGCTGTCTCTGATGGCTGTTCCCTGATGGCCGGCTGTTCACTTACAGTTGGCGAGTTCTCCTCAGGCTCCTGTGTTCTGAGACTTGGCAGGTCCTCTTTGCTGTCCTCTGGCTGGGATGCGGGTGACCTGGTTTCAACAGGGAGGCGGCGGCTGCGGAGCTGGTCGATGTGCCAACAGAGCAGCTGGGCTTCCTCCGTGGCAACTTCATAAGATAGGGGCCCGGTTACCCTGACGACCTTGGCTGGGACCCATGTGGGGCCCCTGGAGAAGTTTTTTGCATAAATGGGGTTGCCCGTGGAGAATCCACAGAGAGCTACTTGGGTTTCCGGGGCCGAACTGTGCTCTGGAGCCCGGTCAGGGTGTAGACGGTCAAGGCAAGTTGTGAGCTGCCTGCCCATGAGCTGTTCTGTGGGGCTGCAGCCAGTGGTGGTGCTCGGGGTTACCCGCTGCCCGAAGAGGAAGGCTGCCAGTCAGTGGTCCCAGTCCCCATGGATGATCCAGTGGGGGGATTCCTTTGTCGTTCTCACCATCCGCTCGGCCTGGCCGTTGGTTGCCGGGTGGAAGGGAGCGGAGCGGACATGCCAGATGGCATAGTAGTCCATGAACTCCTGGAATTCTGCCGAGGTGAAAGCCATCCCATTGTCCATGACCGCTGTGTCAGGTATGCTGTGTGTGCTCAAGACCCACCATAGGGCACAGATTGCTGCTCAGGACGACGTGGAGGGAACCAGAATCACTTCCAACCATTTGTTGTATGAGCGGGAGGTGGCTGAGAGCATCGGTGTGACCCATTGCTTTTCTGGGTTGGTGAAGAAGTGCATACTGGTAGCCGGCCAAGAAAATGGACCAGCAGAGCACCCTGGGTGACAACATCTGTGGCATCTGGCGATCCGGGGCCAATAGGCCCAGCAGGGGGTTGTGATTGCTGACGACAGTGAAGGGCTGACCATAGAGGTAGTTGGGAAACCTTTTCACCGCCTCCACAATTGCCAAAGCCTCCTTGTCAATCTGCATGTAGTTGCACTCAGCCAAGGACAGAGTCTGGGAGTAATAGGCCACGGGGACCTCCCAGCCATCAGGCAGCTGATGACCCAGGATGGCTCCAATCCCTTACGGAGAAGCATCACAGGCGAGGATGACAGGGAGGGACTTGTCAAAGTGCGCAAGGATGGCATTGGAGGTTAGCAGTTCTTTAATGGCCCTAAAAGCAGAGGCCTGCTTCTGGCCCCAGACCCAGGGAGCTTTTTTGTCCAGTAGGCAGTGCAGGGGCTCGGCGACAGCGGCTTTGTGGGGCAAGAAGGAATGGTAGAGATTCAGCAGCCCCCAAAAAGCCTGGAGTTCTGACTTAGACTTAGGGGTCGGGACATCGACAATGGCACGGATCTTGTCAGGCGTCAGGTGGATGCCTTGTGCATTGACTGCAAATCCCAGGAATTCAACCCATGGGACCCCCAGGAGACATTTTTCTAATTTCTAATGGAGCAGCAACTCCAAGGTACCAGGGGTCGGCTGCTGGGAGATCAGCGTCTGGGAGACGTGCCACTGCAACGAACAGAGGACGGGTGCTCCAGCAGCGTAGGGCCAGCTGATCGCAAAGAGCCAGCCGGTCCTTACTCAAGGCCCCCCCCCACGTGCTTCAAGATGGCGGCGGCACAGCAGCGACCAGCAGTGGTGGGGGATCTGAGCGGTCGAAGCCCACGGGCTCCTGCTCTCCTCCGCTCGCCAAGAAAAAGAAGAGGACCGCAAAAGCGGTTGGTGCGGCGGCCAGCAGAGCGGAAAGGAGGAACCACCGCGGGAAAGCTGCAGGGCCGGTGAGCCCTTTTGGTGAGTCCGTTCCAATGGGGGGGCCCCGATGGGAGATTGCCCATGTGGAGAGGGGCCGGAGCAAAAGCAACCTCCGCCCAACAATCCGCGCCCTGCGCCAGCTCCAAGCCCGGCACCAGCCCCGAGCTTCATGACCTGGGGAACCCTGCCAGCGCCGGGAATGTGGCCGCCGGTGGCCTTTGGGCACCCGGCCCCAGTTCATCTGCTGCAACCGCAGTTCTGTCAGCCCCAATCCTTGCAGCCTGCCCAGCCATCCTGTCCCCAGCCAGCACAAGGGGCGGGGGGAGCAGGGCCGAATCTCTTCATTCCCCAACCCTTTCCAGCCAGGTCTCCTTGGATGTGGTCACTACCAGGGGGACCCTGCCCTGCCCTATGCTGGTCTCTCAACCCAGAGACTCAAAGGGGGGGTGCAGCCCAGCTCTCTGCAGAGGAGGCAGGAAGACGGGGGGAGGTGTTCCCCCAGGGGAAGGAGACATTACCGTTCCCAGGCCTCTCGCTCCTCATTGGGCTCCAGGTCCCCAGCCTCACTGAAAAGGCCACGGGGACACAGAACTCCTATCCAAAATGAGGCATCAGGAGCCTCGGAGGCAGAAGAGGAGAGGGAGCAGGCTGAGCCTAGGGACCAGCCACAGCCAGGCTTTATCCCAAGGAGGGAGCACCTGAACAGCATCAGCTCTGAGCAGGCTCCTTGGGATCATCATTGGGCACCAAAGACAATGAGGAGGGGGAATGGTCAGGGGATGAAGCAGAAGTTAAACCCACATCATCTCATCTTTTTCAAAGTGAACACTTCCAATGACTCTTGACTAAGGTCATTTCCACCCTCAACTACCAGATGGAGGTGACTGAACAGCCAAGGTCCTCGGCCTCAGCTAAGCTGGACCCCAGAGGTTTCAAAAATCCTGTTAAGATCCAAACCTTCTCACCATTTCCTGATTACTTTGAGGACGTCATACGGGAAGAGTGGGCCTACCCTGGTGGGGGAAATTCACTATTGTCCGTGGCGAGGCGATTTTACACGTTACCTGAGGAAACAATGGAAGACCTGAAGGTAGCATTGATCGACGCTCCAGTGGTGGCTTTACACTCGGGGGCAGTGCATCCTAAAGATGGGGAAAATGCCCTTAAGGACACGATGGACAAAAAGAATGAAACCGCCCTGAAGAAGGTGCATGAGGCCATGTCACTGGCAATACGATCTGCCGCAACACTATCCAACTTCACCAGGGCCACCGCTATTTGGGCGGACAACCTCCTACAGAACCCGGACGCCAATCCTCTGACATTGAGGAGAACGTTACTAAAAATGAAGTGGGTGGTGGAATTTGCAGCTGATGCCTCCCAGGACAACATCCAGTTCTGCGCCAGGGCTCAGGCGGCTAATATCACCATACGTTGCAATATTTGGCTCAAGCATTGGAAAGTAGACACACTTTCAAAAAGCAACCTGGCTACAGAGAAATTTTCCGGTAGACTTCTCTTTGGTGAATCTAATCTAGACAAGGTGCTTGTGGAGACCAGGGAGAAGAAGAAGACCATGCTGCCACCATCCTATCATTGTTAGCGAGACAACAAGGCCAGGACATCTCATTCCTTTCACGGCCCCTACAACCAAAGCCGTGGATGTGATGGCAGAGACCACAGGCCCTTCAAATTCTTCAAGTACAGCACAAGAACTAATCCGAAACCCGGGGCTGCCTACAGGACTGACAAAGGTGCCCCTCCCAAAAAGCAATCAGCATGACTGCCTGATTGGGGGCCGGCTCCAGGCCTTCACACCTACCTGGAGCCAGACCACCACAGATCACTGGGTGTGAGAGATCATCTCCCAAGGCTACAGGATAGAGTTCACTGGCATATCCCCCAACAGCTTCAATCCATCACCGGCTCCAAGGAACAAAGAATGCCTGCAACAGCTGCAGACTGCGATCGTACACCTCCTAGAGATTGGGGCCATAGAGGCGGTACCCATAGGAGAGTGCTTCCAGGGGGTGTACTCAGTCTTGTTCATAGTACCAAAGAAGTAGGGGGACTGAAGAGTGATTCTGAACCTGAGAGGTCTGAACAGATGTGTGGCTCACAGGAAATTCCTGAAGGAATCTCTCCGCCACATTGTACAAGCTTTACAGCGGGGCGACTTCCTGACTTCTATGGATCTCAAGGAGGCATACTTGCATATCCCTATACACCCATCCTCCAGGCAATTCCTGTGCTTCTGTTTTCAGGACCAGCATTTCCAATACAAGGCCTTGCCATTCGGTCTCTCTTCAGCTCCCAGAGTATTCACCAAAGTCATGGTGACTCTTGTGGCAGCCTTGCGCCTGGAGGGGATACACATTCATCCATATGTGGACAATGCCCTTATACGAACTGGGGACTACAAGACGGCGGTCCACAACACCCAGAGGACAAAAGAGTTCCTGTGTGTGCACGGTTCCTCATCAACAAGGAGAAGAGCCACTTCCCTCTGACGCAAGACCTCGTGCACTTGGGTACCAGGCTGAACACAAAGCAAGCCATGGTGTCACTGCCAGTGGAAAAACAACTCAAGCTCTGGAACCTAGTGACGGCTGTCAGGGCCAAGGAACGGGTAGACCTGATGCAACTAGCGATGCTGCAAGGCCTGATTATCTCCACAATCGACTTGATCCCATGGGTGAGGTTCCACGCCAGGCCTCTCCAATGGGCCATTCTTCCGTTTCAGTTGGATATTGCCAAAAAGCGGCACACTCAAATTCACATAGCAGAGGAACTGCGGAACGACCTGCAGTGGTGGACGCTGCCATCGAATCTGAGCAAGACCATCAGCTTCCTCCGGCCCCAGCAAATCGTGGTAACCACGGATGCGAGCAAAAGGGGCTGGGGTGTACACTGCGGCCATCTGATCACACAGGGCAGGTAGTCCCTGGAACAAGCCGCCCACAGCATAAATTGGCTGGAACTGCGGGCGGTTACATTGGCAATGAAGATTTTTCAACAACACGTACAGAACCAGCACATGCTAGTGCACACCGACAACATGTCGACAAAAGCGCACATCAACAGGAAGGGAGGAACCAGGTTGAAGTCCCTCTTCCATGAAGCCTGGATACTTCTGCGATGGGCAGAAAGGCATACCGCAAGCCTCAAAGCGGAACACCTGGAAGGCCTCTCCAATGTACAGGACGACTGGCTGAGCAGGGAGGATCTGGACCCGGGCGAATGTGCACTGAACGAGGAGGTCTTCGTCCAACTCACAAGATGATTCAGGATGCCAGTAATGGACCTACTAGCGACTTCACAAAATCACCAGGTGCAGCGGTTCATATCCAGGTACCAAGACCCCGCGGCAGAGGGAGTTGATGCGTTATCACACCCCTGGCCACATGGTCTCCTGTACGCCTTCCATCCCACGGCCCTAATTGGGTCTACACTCAACAGAATCAGGCGGGAGTGGTGTTCGTCGCACCTCACTGGCCGAGGCGACCGTAGTTCTTGGATCTGATTCAGCTGTTGTCCAAAGAACCGTGGAAGTTGCCTCAGAGACAGGATCTGCTTCAACAAGGGCCCATTCTCCACCCAGACCCGACGTGGCTACAGCTGACTGCATGGAAATTGAACGTGCACGATTAATGACCCAGAGGTTTCCCAGGGAGGTGGCCGAGGTTATGCTTCAGGCAAGGAGGCCTTCTACCCACCGCATATACAGCCGTATGTGGAAAACGTTTGTAAACTGGGCCGCGACACAGGGCATACATCCCCTGCACACCATAGACAAGGAAATCATACTTTTTCTCTCTGAAGGGTGGAAAAAAGGTCTTTGTCCGAACACACTGAAACGACAAGTGGCTGCCATACAGGCATGTATGGGTCGTGAGGCACGGTGAAAAGTGTCCATGAGCACCTATGTAAAGAAGTTTATAAAAGCGGTAACACAGCTGGCTCCTCCAGTCCGGCACAGATTCCCAACGTGGAATCTTCACAAAGTCTTAGGCGCCTTGACAAAACCTCCATTCAAACCTCTCAGGACGGCCGAACTCTGCCTCCTGTCATGGAAAGTCGCCTTTCTTATCGCAGTGACTTCAGCCAGGCGCATATCTGAGCTGGCCACTCTCTCGACGAGAAAGGAACTTTGCATCTTCCGGAAAGACTCCGTCTCCTTGCGGCTGGACTCGTCATTCATCCCTAAGGTCAATTCTGCCTTCCACCTCAACCAGCTAATTACGTTGCCTTCATTCTGCCCAAATCCAACGCATCCTAAGGAGAAAACCTGACACAAGCTGGACGTACGTAGGGCTCTCCGTACGTACATTGACAGAACAGCTACCTTTCGATGGACAGACACTCTATTCGTGACATATTGTGCCCCGAATCAAGGAAAGAAGGCATCTAAGGCCACGTTGGCATACTGGATTAGGCATCTCGAAAGCCTATGAGGTGCAGGGACTCTCATCTCCAGACCAGCTCACCGTGCATTCTACGAGGGCGGCAACAATGACCGCTGCCTTCTCTACACGATCCATGGTCAAGGAGATTTGCAGGGCGGCCACCTGGGTGTCCTTCTCCACATTTGTGAGACACTACAGAATGGACCAAGTTGCCTCGGTGGAGGCAGCATTTGGCCGAAGAGTACTACAGCAGGTGGTGGAGCCATAACTTACGGCTAAAGAAGAAGACTTAATCAGTCGCCCATCCTAGAACAACAGCTTGGGTACAGCTAACCAGTTCCTGGATGACTTCCCCCCACTGAAGGAGAACAGTACATTGGACCTACCTGAAGGTTCTTTCTCTTCAGTGGGGGAGAAGTCATCCACATCCTACCTGATCAGGCTACAAGATACAGAACAACATTCAACTGCTGGGGATGTCAATGAAGGCATAAAGGCAGAAGGAATACATTCACGAACAGGGCTTGGACATGACTGGAGAGGTCAGCCTAGGCCACTCCAATAGGAGCCACGCAACAAAAGAAATTTACATAGCCTATCGAGTGAGCTGAGGCGTGACCTAACCAGTTCCTGGATGACTTCTCCCCCACTGAAGAGAAAGAACCTTCAGGTAGGTCCAATGTACCGTTCCCCAAGTATGCAAATTAGATAACTACCTATTTTCTCCTTTGCTCAGTTTCACTTTCTGCCACTAGATGGCTGCAATATATGCATTTCCCAAAGCTTCACACACACCATCAATCAATCAATCAATCTGCTTAAGCATCCTTACTTCTGAACTGTATTGAGGTCAAGGTGTTAAAATTAGTTCTAGGCACAGGACACTTCTTAAATAACTACAAAAATAAGAAGGATGCATGGAACTATTAGGCGAGCATACGTCTTCCTTATAAGTAACTCTGTGAGCGTATGTAATAAATTGAACAGATAATTCGTTCTGAATCATTCATCTGAATTTATATTCTTTCCCTTTGTAAAATACCAAGAAGCAGATTAGTTTCCCTAAACTGTATGTTACTCTAAATCTGCTTTATCGTGGTAGTAGAAAACGTATTTCAGATTAGTTAGGGTTAGGGTTATTCTCAGCATTTTTTCCCCGTATTTGTTTGGATCAAATCCATTCCTGTGCCAAACCTCACAAACCTACGAACTAAGAAAGGTCAGCAAATCCGGACTGGTATTCAGAGCAGACTACTACGGGACAATCCTAGGGTTACCAGCCTCTTGTGGGGATGGCAGATCCTCCACCCCCAGGTGGCATTTCTTACTGCTGCTCAGAGTGGTGGCAAGAGAAAATAAAAGAGGACTGGCATCATTTCTGGGTTTTCCCTGGAAGGGATGTCAGTCCTTTCTAGGAATTGCTGAAAATAATTCCTAAAGGGGCATGATAAATACTTCCTGGTTTTCCCAGAAGTGATGTCATGCAAATGGCCACAATCCCATGCGCGCGCACACACCCTGCTCTCCTACTGGTAGGACAGGCCTCACAACCCTAGATAGTCCCCATCCTAAACAGTTATTTCAATGGATGATCCTATAAGTAACAGAACACCAGAACAGAACATTGTAACCTCCTGCAACTTCCAACTACTCCAATGATCGATGATCTACAGCTTATCCTGGATAATGATACCCCTTCTCAACAGCAGTAGGCCGTTTGTTACTTACAGACAGTCCCCTAATCTCAAACAATTACTCACAACAACACACCGGCTAAGAGAGACATTAGGCCAGGAACCAGACCCACAAACAAGCTCAAATTCCAGCTCACTACAGACAAAATCATCCTCTTTCTCTTGTGTGAAGGGAAGGAAGGTTTACTTTAATAAACTTCTTTCATTCACAGAAGATTGGAATCCACCCAATATCTTTAAAAATATTGCAGTATACTACAATGGGATGAACAATCTAGGTTTCTATTTCCTAGATAAGACACAATGAATAAAATGGGACATAATTTTGAGCAGTGTTCCCTTTAAGCTGAGTTAGTGTGAGCTAGTTTACAGTTTTTTAGTCTCCGGCTCACACATTTTTGCCTTAGCTCAGTAAGGATGGCTCCAGAGCAAACTAATTTATGCAGAAGCCAAATCACTCGCTCACAACTTTAATGCCAGTAGCTCACAAAGTAGAATTTTTGCTCACAAGACTCCACAGCTTAGAGGGAGCATTGCTTTTGAGTAATGCTTAGGATTCTTTCCCCTAGTGACATTATTTTTGAAAAATGCAGTTCACATCTGTGGCGGAATGGGCCTGCTCTGGCCTGCAGGCCCTGTTCCACCCTGTCTTCCCAACACCTAGAGAGGCTTTTCTTTCTCTCTCTGGTAACTCACCACCACCTGAGCTTTGTAGGACTTGATCTGAGGCCTTGCCTCTGTGTTTTCTGCTGCCCAGCACCTGGTCATCATGGGGACAGTTTACGGCCTCGTGTACCCTTGGAGGAATAGCCACTTGCCAACTGCCTGCCTTCCCCCTGGTGCCCCTTTTAAAATAGCATGTCTGAGACAGTGGAAGTCTGTGTAGTACAGAGAACCACTGCCAGCATCTTAAGTTATACAGTATTTATTAAAAAGCAAATATTTACAAACAGACTTCCAGCACAGCACCAGATTGAGCATGGGATTCCAAAAGAAATGGGTAAAATGCAAATCCTCTGTCCCTCTCTCTATACATGCCTGACCATTTGTTAAACTATAGGACAGGCTCTTTAGCTTTAGGAAGTTACAAATCTGTACAGAGCAGCCATTACCCTGCAGATCTCTCCCAGCTCTTCAGGTGAGCACATGGTCAATGGCCACCTTCTCAGTTAAGAGTTCTGACTGCTCTAGTGGATCCAGCATCCAAGGAAAAAAGCAGTTCCTCCTGGATCCCCTGAGTTACTCCCCTGGTCACTGACCTGGTCAGGCCAGGTCAGAGAAGCATTTCCTGCAGCTTCTTCCTGGAGATTATTCCTGGAGCTGTTCTAGTCTAAAGTCCTCCGACTCTCTGTTCCCTGCTTGGAGAAGGGGGGAGAATTTGATCCACCCATTATCTCTCCTGCTAGATCTATTCATATTTCTTAAAAGGTAGCTGAGGTGAGTCTGGAAAGCAATTGACTGGCTTCCCCTCTCCTGTCTTGCTCTCTACCCAGAAGAAACAAAAATCCTTTAAAACTCAGAGTAGAGGTTTTTCTCATTTCAATTCTCCAAAGAAAAAAAGCATTTCTTCACAACATCATAAGTCCAAACCAGTTTCTACAAAGACTCTGAAATACTATGGTATCTTTCAAGAGAGGCTGGTTGAGTGGGGGGGGTGTACCATGCTTTTGTGTTTCCACTCTAACTTGAAAGGCTGATTCAAGAAGGAGATGCTGGAAGACTGCTACTCAGCCCAATGGCAATTATGTGCTGGGATTCCATATAGGGTTGCTAGACCCCCAGTGGATGCGGGGGTCCCCCATGTCTAGGACCCACCTCCCTGCTGCTGATCAGCTGACTGATGGGGGGAAATTACCCCGGAAAAGAGAGCGATCCATTTGACATGTAGATATGTGCCCACATGACCCAGAAGTGACATCATCACACCTGGAAAGTCAGGGCAGTGCTCTGGTGTTTGGGCAAAAACTCTATGGTAGAGGCCAAATTTATGATCAAGTATTTGCCCAAATACCAGAGCATCGCCCCAACATCCCGGATGTGATGACATCATTTCCGGGTCATGTGGGCAGTGATGTGGACACATCACTTTACATCGAATGGGCCTCCCTGCTGCTCAGATTGCTAGGCTGAGACAGGGTGGGACAGCCAGAATTCTTCAGGAAGAAAGAAAACAGGCAACTAGGGTGGCTCAGTCACAAAAGGGAAAGAAAAATGGAGGGAAAATCTTGTCTCTAAGGGAGGGAGGTGGACAGGGGAGTCATAGCGGGTTCCTGGAAAGGCATCATTAAAAGTTTCTAAATAATAAGTGAGGACTTTGGGGAGGAGGAATTTTATCCAGGGCCCCAACTGAAACATGTAAATTTATCCGTTAAATTCCTATATGGGATTTCACTCATTTCTTGTCTGAGGTTCACACACTTCAACAGTTCAATGTGTAAGGTAGGTGTATGAAGTAAATATAAATTAGAAGTTTTCAGGCTGTCCAACCTCCTTGTTCTATAGACACTGAGTTTCTAGCAAGCAGAAAGTATGAGGAGAGAAAGTGTGTATATGTTCTAAGAAGACAAATATTGGTTTTGTTTGTGAACCAACACAATTAAATAATTCTACCTGAAAATCAAAGGGAAAGAAAGATACATTTTGAGACTAGAAACAGCAGAATAAATTGGAATACGACAGGACAATATCTCATCTTAAACTGGCAGAGAAACAGTGGCAGGCACCTTCCACCTGCTCTACTAATCCCCCATGTTAGCTAATCCATGAGGTAAACAACACAACCCTTTCCTGATTTTCATATTAGGTGATCTAGACATACATTTTGTTATAACCTGGAAGTCTGAGCTCCCAACTTCTCACGATAAATAAATACCTTGTTCTGAACAATGTGATTTTTAAAAATGTCTACCGAGTTAAATCACAGTAGTCCATTTGGCTATAGCTTACTTAGCATAATGATTAATTCAGCCCTACTCAGTTGGATCTACTAAAATAAAAATAAAATGGAAGCAAGGCTTCGGGTTCTCCATAACCACCCTGAACTGACACATACACAAAAAACCATTTGAAACCTTTCTTGACTAGCACACTCGGCAACCAAATCTAGTCAGGTGAATTGGCCATTCTTCTATTCATGGTCGGTTTTTAATTGTAAAATATGACCAAACTCAGAAGGAATTGTAAATAGGAATTATAATTAATGTTTGAGAAGTGCTTCCAAATCTTTAGATGAAAAGTACTAAACCTGAATAAAATATGAAGCATTTCTATGTGCTTTTTAAAATGCACAGCATATTTTCCCCAAGAGGACAATATAAACTAGTTTGATTTAGGTCCTTGTGGAAATAGCTATTTACCCGGAATAGTTGATTATCCTGTGCTAAAACTTTTGATATGAAAAATTAAAAGGAGAAGCCACAGCCAGATCCTTTGAGTCTGCTTTAGCTGTAGCAGCACAAACCAAGGTTTTCATTGCAGCACCTGAAGGGGTAATTCTAGGCAGGGCAAGCAGCCCAGGTGCTGTGGGGAACCCAACCAAACTTATTGACTATTGTAATGTATTCAGCCTGACATGCCCAGACTTGCCCGGGCTGGCCAGGCACAACTCTTCAATAGCTTCATGTCCAAAGACAATGGGTCCGTAGGATCCTAGCCGGCCCAATCAAAGGGCCAGCTTCTCAGCCGGGAGACCAATGGTCGCCCGGTTACTGTAAATAGCCTATCGGGAGTAGGGGGTGTGTTTAGGTGTACTTGGTGGCGGGTTTTCTGAACATATATAACCAGCCTGCGAGCTGGTCCCTTCGTCTTTGTCCTGAACTAAATAAAGGTATGCTGAGCCGAAATCACTCTCCGTCTGCATACTTTTCACTGGCGACGAGGGTGGGATACACGACCCCATGAACAAAGACCCGGACGCCAACACGAGCACCGCACCGAGCCCCGACGCCGAGACCTCCGGGAACCGCGCCGCTTCGCTTCCCAGCTCTCCGGCAAACGCTCATCGCGCAGCTCCCGGCTCCGCTTCGCTCCCTGCTGACCCCGAGAGCAGCAGCGGCCTCCACAACGCTCCCGACGCCATCGCCGTTCCAGAGGCCACCCCACCACGTGGCTGCAACACAATGGCGACCGCGACCGCAACTGAAAGCCTGCCCGCTTTCGATCTCTCCCAGCCCTCGCTGTGGGACACCTGGCTGGACACGCTGGAGAGCCGCTTCACCATCCACAAGGTGGTGGACGACGCGATGAAGAAGGCTTACCTGCTGAGCCACTGCGGAATCCAGACCCATCGGCTCCTCAAGGACTTAATCTCGCCCAAACTAACTAAGGACGAGTCATACAGCTCCTTAGTCCAGGCCCTGACCGACCATCTGGCTCCCAAACCCACGAAGTACGTGGAGCGGTTGGACTTCTTCGCAAGAGTTCAGGCCTCCGGCGAAACCACCTCCGATTTTCTGGCGGCGCTGCGGAGCCTGGCGACCCGGTGCTCCTTCCCCAGCCTCGACGATACCCTCCTGAACCAGTTCCTCGTCGGACTCCGGGAGCCGAAGCTGCAGAGGAAACTGGTGAGCCAGAACGATCTGAGCCTGGACAAGGCCATCCGGGAGGCCTCAGCATACGAACAAGCGCGACAAGACCGCCGCGCCAAGGCGGTCCACCGTACCCAAGTGAGCAGCGGCTCCGACGTCTCGGACCAAGAGGAAGTCCTACAACTCCGACAGCGGACTCAGCAGCGATCAAAACACGTATCCTCCAGGACCTCCAAGGCCCCGTCTCCAAGTCAGTGCGCCAGCTGCGGGGAGGATCACGAACGCAGGTCGTGCCGTTTCCGGAATGCGGTCTGCCGTTCCTGCAACAAGGCAGGACACATCGCCAAGGTCTGCCGGTCCAAGGGACAACGACCGAGATCGGCCACCCACCAGACCACCGCGGAACTGCCCCTGGAGCTCCACACCGTGTCGTCCCACTTTCCACAGCACCAGGTCTGTAACCTGCCCCCCGACGGCCCAAATAAAATGCATGTGACGGTCCTCATAGAGGGAGCCCCCTGCACCATGGAGATCGACACCGGGTCGACCTACTCCATAATATCCGCGGACACGCTCCGTGCACTGTGTCCTCGGGGGGGGCCACCACTACAGAAGTCACGGGGTTTCCGGTTACGGGACTTTAACAAAAACCCCGTGGCGGTGGTGGGCTGGGGCAAGTTCCGGGTCCAGTTTCAGGGTTTCAAGGGCCAACTGGACCTACTGGTTGTGGACCGGCCCCTCTCCAGCTTGTTGGGACTGGCCTGGTTCAAGGCCCTGGGGCTCTCCGTTACGGGCATCAACCAGGTTGGAGCGCAGGATTTCGGGGCGGTGTGCGCAGAATTTCCCCGCATCTTCGATGGGACCCTGGGGCGGTACACGGGCCCTGCCATTTCCCTGGACCTAGACCCCGCGATACGCCCCATCCGCATCAGGGCCCGGCTGCCCCCGATCTCCATGAGGCCGAAGGTGGAGGCCGAGCTCGATCGCCTAGTTGAGCAAGGCGTGCTAGAACCGGTGGCGTCGGCCCGGTGGGAGACCCCCATTGTCACACCACTCAAGCCGAACGGGGACGTCCGCATCTGCGCGGACTATAAATGCACCATAAACAAAGCCCTGCAGCCCCACGCGTACCCGGTGCCGGTAGTAAGCCAAGTGCTGGCAGCCCTGGCAGGGGCTCGGGTGTTCGGCAAACTGGACTTGGCCCAGGCGTACCAGCAGCTACCGGTGGACGCCGCCACGGCCGAGGCACAGACCATTGCGACCCACAAAGGGGCCTTCAAGGTGCACCGCCTCCAGTTCGGGGTCTCAGTCGCGCCGGGGATCTTTCAATCTTTTATGGATTCCCTCCTTAAAGGCATCCCCGGAGTTCAGCCGTTTCTAGACGACGTGCTGATCGCCGCGCCAGACCCCTCGTCCTTCGCAGACCGTCTGAGGGCCGTTTTACAACGCTTCGACGCGGCGGGCCTCAAGGTGAAACGGGAGAAGTGCCTACTGGGGGTGCCGCGGGTGGAGTTTCTGGGCTTCGCGGTGGACGCCGCCGGCCTGCACCCCTCCCAGGACAAGGTAGAAGCCATCACACACGCCCCGGCCCCGAAGTCCAAAACGGAGCTACAGGCGTTCCTAGGCCTGGTGAACTTCTACCACTCCTTTTTGCCCCTGAAGGCGGCCGTCGCGGAGCCGCTCCACCGCCTCCTCGACAAGTCGGCGCAATGGGCCTGGGGGCCACCACACGACGCAGCTTTCCAAACAATAAAGGACCTCCTGGTCTCTAATGCGGTCCTCGCCCATTTTGACGAGGCCCTTCCCGTGGTACTGGCGTGCGACGCTTCCCCCTATGGGGTCGGGGCGGTCCTGGGGCACAGACTACCGGATGGTCGCGAGGTCCCGGTGGCCTACTACTCGCGGACACTGTCGTCGGCCGAGCGCAACTACGCGCAGATCGACAAGGAGGCGTTGGCAATCGTGGCAGGGGTGAAAAAATTTCACCACTACTTGTACGGCCCCTGCTGGGCCTCCTCGCACCCGACCGGCAGACACCGCAGATAACCTCGCCCAGGGTGCTACGCTGGTCCATCTTCCTGGCGGGGTATGCGTACGACCTCGTCCATCGGCCCGGAAAGGCGATGGGCCACGCCGACGCACTGAGCCGCCTGCCCCTCCCGTTCGCCACCCGGAAACACGAACTCTCAACCCACAAGGGGTGCTTGCTGTGGGGAAGCCGGGTGGTCATCCCCTCGCCTTTAAGGGAACGGGTACTCACCGCCCTGCACGAGACACACCCCGGGGTGGTGCGGATGAAAGCCCTGGCCAGGAGCTATGTGTGGTGGCCAGGACTGGACGCGGACATTGAAGGGGTGGTCAAGAGGTGCCAGCCCTGCCAAGCCTCGCGGCCGGAACCACCCCGAGCGCCCGAGAGGGCCTGGGAATCCTCCCACCGTCCCTGGTCCCGCCTCCATCTGGACTTTGCTGGACCCTTCCAGGGCAAGCTGTTCTTCATCCTGGTGGACGCATACAGCAAGTGGCTGGAAGTGGTCCCCGTGCCCTCCACATCCTCGCAGGCCGCAATCCGGGCCATGTGGAGGATCTTCAGCGGCCAAGGGATCCCCGACACGCTGGTCACGGACAATGGAACCGCGTTCACCTCGGCCGAGTTCCAGGCTTTCACCAGGTACTACGGGATCCGCCACGTCCGATCCGCCCCGTTCCACCCTGCCACGAATGGCCAGGCGGAGCGCATGGTGCGCACCACAAAGGACGCACTTCGCCGACTGGACTCCACCGATTGGGACTATAAACTAGCAGCCTTTCTCTTCGGACAGCGTACCACGCCACACACCACGACCGGCCGCTCCCCGGCCGAACTACTGCTGGGCCGCCGCCTGGCCTCCCGACTGGATCGGTTACACCCAGACCGAGCAACCCCGGAGGCCCCGGGCACCGAGACGTACGAGTCGGCCAGAGGGTTCTTTCCAGAGGACCCGGTGTACGCACGAAACTACGGCCGGGGGCCCCGATGGATCCCGGCCCGAGTTGTACGGGTCAAGGGCCCCCGTTCGTACGAGGTCTCCAGCGAGGATGGCCAGATCCTCCACCGGCACATAGATCAGCTGCGCCGTCGCACGCTACAGCTGGACCCTGAGGATCCGGACGAGGACCCAGAGCCTGCCACATCGGCCCCACTCCCGGCACCGGATCCACAGCCGCCTCTCCGTGAGGAACCCGAGGCACCTCACACCGTGGTGCCAGCCTGTCCTGCCTCCTCGGCGCCCTCGTCGGCCCCAGGCCCCTCGGCTCCCAGGGCCCCCGAGACCGAACCCATCGCTACCCCGGAGCCCCGACGCTCGACGCGCCCCAAGAAGCCACCCGCCTACTTGAAGGACTTCGTCTGTGGGTGCCTTCTGAACCAAGGGGGGAGGGGTGTAATGTATTCAGCCTGACATGCCCAGACTTGCCCGGGCTGGCCAGGCACAACTCTTCAATAGCTTCATGTCCAAAGACAATGGGTCCGTAGGATCCTAGCCGGCCCAATCAAAGGGCCAGCTTCTCAGCCGGGAGACCAATGGTCGCCCGGTTACTGTAAATAGCCTATCGGGAGTAGGGGGTGTGTTTAGGTGTACTTGGTGGCGGGTTTTCTGAACATATATAACCAGCCTGCGAGCTGGTCCCTTCGTCTTTGTCCTGAACTAAATAAAGGTATGCTGAGCCGAAATCACTCTCCGTCTGCATACTTTTCAACTATAAAGAAAAAGAACCACAGTCAGCAGCAGCTCTACCATAAGAAAAGATGACACTGCCTTCAGATGTGGCAGATTGTGAGCAACATAAAGGGCAGCAGGGGGGAGAAAAATCTGACCCACAAACCATGGCACATTGTGCAAGAATGCAAGGAATGCTGTGTAGGAGCACTCGCACAGCCCCTGTTCACTTCAATGGGGCATGCATAGGAGAACTTCTCAAAGAATTGTGCCCATCTTAATTAGCAGTAGGAAGGTGTCATCCACATTTCCCGTTAGAACTGCCAGAACTGGTCTGGCCACAGGCCATAGCAAAGAATCAATTCAACACATCTAAGCAGACTTTGCTAGGGAGCACTCCCGCTTGCTGCCACCTTGCTGTTTCCTGGCGCATTCCTCTCAGACTATCACAAGCCCCACTGTAGTATGGCAGTGGTACACTGAGGCAGAAGAGCTTGGGAGGAGACCAGATCCAGGTTTAAGCCTAAGGCAAATGGATAGATGTCTGCCTATTTAACAGGAACCTGTAAGAACAAGTCTAAGGGCCAGTCCTGTAAGCCCTGCTATCTGAGGCACGCACATACTGAACTCTTTTTTTTAAAAAAAAAAAATTAGATGTATAGCCTGCCCTCCCCGGTACAACAGGGCTCAGAGCAAATAGTAACAATATTCATTATTTAAAACTATTTAAACAACTCTTGTAATACTATTTCAATTTCATACAATGGCGTATGACAGAAAGCATAGCATGATGCCCCTTATCTTGGGGAGGGGGGTAACTATCACACAGTTGGTAAATTAAAGAACAACAAACCAGGAAGGGGGGAAAGGACAGGGGAAGAAGAAAGGGGAGGAATACCAGTACTGATGAAAGACTATCCTGATAGCAGCTGTCATCATCCTCAGTCATAGGCCCAGTGGAACATTTTTGTCTTACAGGCCCTGCTGAATTGCACCAGATCCCACAGGACCCGGGTCTTACTCGACAGAGAGTTCCACCAGGCCGGGGCCAAGGCTGAAAAAGCCCTGACACTGGTTGAGGATGGCCAGATACTCTTTCAGCCAGGGATCACTGGTAAATTGTTATCCTTTGAGTGCAATGCTCTTAGGGGGATATACCAGGCAAGGTGTTCCCGCAGATAAGCTGGTCCCAGACTGTTTAGGGCTTTGAAGATTAATACCAAAACCTTGAATCTGATTTGGTATTCAATCCTGAGCCAATGCAGCTGGTGGAGCACCGATTGGATGTGGGCTCTAAATGGAGTTCCCGTAAGAACACATGCCCCAGGCACCAAACCCATCCTGGGGTTCACGTTGCATCCCCCTTCCTTACAGAAATGAAATATATGTAACTAAAAATAAACACATTTCCCCTCTGCTTATCCCATCTTTATCTCCCTTTGTTGTCAAACTTTAAATGATAAGCACCTCAGGGCAGACCGCAAGGCATATTGATGGCCTACATAAATTTAACCCATTAAAATCAGTGGATTAGATCCAAAGGTTTGTTCTGCTGACAGTCAACCCTTCTAAAGCAAGGAACCTTCTGCCAATGCCTTGCTCCAGGGGAAGGAAGGCTTCACTGTCAATAGAACAGAAGCTTTGGATCCAAGTCAACAAGTTTCAGCATGCTTAACCATGTGCTGGATTGTGGACACTGTCTTTTCCCAAAAGCATTATCCTTTCTCCCATGCAAGTTAAATCAAACCTAGATACTTTTGAGTCAGAACAGCTGTTTCTCTAACAGTAAAATGTAATTTTACTTCACAGGAAACCAAGAATCCACTAATGTACTCAGGGCTGTCTGATCTGTTCACCTATGCTATAATACCATTTTCAAATTGAAGGAAGTGATGCTGTTGTTATCGACCACTAAGCTACCTTTTAAGCAGTAAAAACACTTTTCTCTGGTAAGAATGATGAGTAATTGGGATGGTTGTGCAGGGATTTGCATTTGCTTAGTCATTTTGCCCTTTGGTTCTCATTTGAGGACTTGACAGTCACATGTAAAGCCAGGAAGAATAAAGTAAGAAAAGTAGTTTAACTATTCTACATATGTCTCCCACCACCCACTTGTTAATCCACATTTTTTTAAACAAAAGAGAGAGACATCATTGTTTTGGCATTTTTTATAAAAAGTGTCTCCAAATTCCTTTGCCTCTTTGGTTTCAGGGGAAGCACTGTGTGCACGGAGCTTTACCTCACCAGTGAGAAATTAGGAAGAGAGCTCCCCGCAAGCTGGAGTGGGGAGAGGACCCATAATTCTAGGAATTAAGCTCAAAAAGGCCATCAAAGAGTTCAGCCTCAAACTGGGGGGAAAACCCTAATCCAACCAAGTAAACAGCAGCCATCTTGAAAGTGCACACAATAGTCACAGCAAGTTGATAATTAAAGACAATCTGTTTTACATGTAAAGAAAAAGTCAGATAACGTTTTAAATGAAGAGTACAGGAATCCCCCCCTCAGTACATAATATCATCAAAAAGTTTTAAAAACAACTGGTGGCTTGAGACCCTAGTGCTTCAGAAATTCTCAAAATTCCTCAAGATTGCATCCACTGTGTGTGGGTGTTTTGAGATATTATGCCACCTCCATAAATACTGTTTATAAACATTGTGAGCCAGAATACTGCAGTGTTGTGTTGTACAAATAGATTCCCAGTCAAAAAGAGAAGTCAAAATGATAGGGTTGCCAAATCTTCTTCCCCCCGCGGCGGGGGAGCGTCGCCGCGGTCCGGGAGTTGGGCGGATGTGCGCGCGCGCGCGCGCCAGCAGCACGTCGCCGGAAGTGACGGGCGACGTGCTGACGTTGGGGGCGTGGCTGAGCTCATCGGAGGGAAAAACCATATGGTTTTCCCCTCCGACGAGCTCAGCCACGCCCCCAACGTCGGCAACATGGCTGCGTCACCTCAGGTGACGCAGCTTGGGGGGGCGGGGTTCCCCCCGGGCCGGAATTCCCCTGCGCCGGAAATCGGGCCGTGGAAGCGGGGGGTTCCCCGCCCCCCGGCCCGATTTGGCAACCCTACAAAATGAGGAGGAAGGTTCATAGTGTTTTAATTGCAATTAAGACACCTGAAAACAGCCTCAACCAGGCTATTTTTAAAAAATGACTCCTTTCTGCCCACAATCAGGAAATACATTAAATTTTATACCTGGAGTGACATAATCAAAAAGATAACATTCAGAGATCATAATTGGTTACAAAGGACAGGGCATCATTTGAGTAATAGTTCACTTATTGGTCAAATATAGAGAAAGGTGTGCCTACATGATATCTTGAATGTTTATTTAACCTAACCTGAATAATATTAACCAAGGATTCTTCATACCCAAACAAAAAAGTGGTGTTTTTTCTGATATGGAACTAAAATCCTTTTGACCCAGACACTGCAGAGTTTTAAACTAAGAAACTATGAACTCTATACCTATCTTCTATGCACAAAGAATGTTGTTTTCTTGTCTGCTAGCATCAGCTAGAAACTCTAACCTAAAAGGGAAAGGCCTTACTATTTAGTAGGCTTTCATTATGTCCCAATAAAATCTTAACATGAGAAAAAATCCATATAACCAGAAAAATATGAATATTTTGAAAGAAAAAAATCATTATATTCCCATTCATACTACAGTTGCAGCAATGGACTGGGGTCCAAATCTGCACTAAGCTGGGCTCTGAGAAGGGGCAGGAGAGGGAGCTGCTGCTGGAGTGGTGAGTGTTTTATTATTTGTCTTTCCTTAACTGCTGAGGAGAACTAAATGTGGTACTATATGGAAGATAGTGTTTGAGGGTGTGTGGGTGTATATAGCCTGTTGGAGAGTGGTGCTTGTTTGAGGAAGGGTGGTTTCTGTTTTGCTTGGGTATAACTGATTGCAGTTTTTAGCAGTTTTGCCTGAGGCTGACTACTGGCCCCGCCCTTTGCTGGGTGAATTATATTAGGCTCCTCTTTGTCAGAGGCTCTTGTCCTGTGGCTCTTAGCCTGGGGATTGGGCCTGGGGACCCCACAAGAAGTTAAGAAAATTGTACATTGTTGTTGTGCTTGTTTCCCCTTTTAGTTCAGCCAGCCATTTCGTCAGTTCTCTAAGTTTCAGGGTACATCAGTACACCAAGGTATTTCTAGGTGAAAGAATACACTTGTTTTTGTTTGTTTTTGCTTCTGCAAAACTTTCACAAGTAGTCTTGAGAGGCAGTTTGGCAGGGAAATTATCAAGGAAGTGCTAGTTTAACTGAACTAATTTTGAAAGGGATTGCAGTAGCATGGCTGGGGAGGAAGCTGAGGCACTGACGTGCAAAGTCTGCAGCATGTTTGAATTCTTACCTGAGGGTAACATCAATTACACTTGCTGCAAGTGTAAGTTGGTAGCCATACTGGAAGAGAAGATACAGGGACTTGAGGCACACTTGTCCACACTCCAGTTTATAAGGGAAGGTGAACAGTTCATGGACAGAGCGCATGAAGCACTCCTGAGAGGGCAACAGGAGGAGGAGGGAAAGGTATCTCAGAAACTGGAGAAGCACCCGACACGAGAGGAGGGCACATGGAAGAATGTAACCTATGGGAACAGGTTCTGAGCCTCTGTTACTAAGCAATTGGTTCCTGGATCTCTCCACAGATTCTGATTCTGAACCAGTGAAACAAGGGCTCCTCCCCCCAGCCTCCATGAAACTTGAAGAAAATTTCTCAGACCCCTGTGGATGAGAGGACTCAAGCTTCTGCTCCCCAATATAGGAGAAGGCATGTGTTGGTAATTGGGAATTTCCTCCTAACCTCCTAAGAGTGGTAGAAGCTAAAGTGTGCCAACTGGATTTGTCATCTGGAGAGGTATGCTGTCTACCAGGTGCATGCATCCAGGATGTGATGGAAAGGATAGGAAGACTCATCAAGCCCATGGATTATTATCCCTTCTTGCTCATCCATGTGAGAACAAATGATACCACCCAGCACATATTAAAAGAGACTATATGGCTCTCAGTAAAAAGGTGAAGGAATTGGGAGCACAGGTTGTATTTTCATCAGTTCTTAATGTCGAAGGCCATGGTTTAGGAAGGGAAAGAAGAATACTACAGATCAATGACTGGCTAAGTAGATGGCGTCATCAGGAAAAGTTTCAATTTTTGGACCGTGGCTTACGCTTTCAAGATGAATTCTTCTATTGGGAGATGGTTTGCACCTCACAAGATTAGGAAAAAATATGTTTGGAAACAGCCTTGCAAACCTAAGGAGAGCTTTAAACTAAATCCTATGGGAGAGCAAGACAAAAATGCAAAGCCCTGTATGATGCCAATAACTGGAGATAAGAAGTCTAAAGTTTTGCAGGGAGTGGCACATATACTAGGTAACATTAACTCACATGTAACTACAGAAATGAAAACCTAAGGGTGCATAACACATGGATTCTGATGTCTCTACACTAATGCACAGAGTATGAGAAACAAGCAGGAGGAACTTGAAGTCCTAATACAGGAAGGGGACTATGACCTTATAGGCATTACTGAAACTTGGTGGGATGACACTATGATGGTGGAGGAGTTGCAATATATGTAATGGAAATATATACTTGTGAGGAAATACATGAATCTGAGCATGAAAGTCCAGTTGAGAGTCTCTGGGTAAAAATAAAAGGAGTAAGAAATAATAGTGATATTCTGGTGTGGGTCTGCTATGGACCACCAAGCCAGGCAAAGGACTTGGATGAGACACTCCTAGAACAGATTACAAAGTTCTCAAAAAGATGGGACATGGTGGTCATGGGAGATTTCAGTTACCTGGATATCTGTTGGAAGTCCACTCT
Source organism: Gekko japonicus (assembly GCF_001447785.1). NCBI lineage: Eukaryota > Metazoa > Chordata > Lepidosauria > Squamata > Gekkonidae > Gekko > Gekko japonicus. The sequence continues at coordinate 458,837 of NW_015168686.1, forward strand.
GCTAAAAATGAAAGGTCCACTAAATTCCTGACTTGTCTTGCTAATAACTTCATTTTCCAGAAAGTGGAGAGGGAAACAAGAGGATCTGCTATCTTGGACTTGATTCTTACCAACAGGGAAGAACTAATTGACAAGGTGAAAGTAGTGGGCACCCTGGGTAGTAGTGACCATGCAATTTTGGAATTTACAGTCTTGGGGAAGGGGAAAGCTGTATGTAGTCAGACATATCGGTTGGACTTCAGGAAAGCAAATTTTGACAAACTTAAAGATATGCTGGGTAGATTCCCATGGTCAGAAATAGTTAAGGAGAAGGGAGTTCAATAGGGATGGGAGTTTCTTAAAAGCGGCTAAACATTAAGAAGAACTTCCCTGACAGAGCAGTTCCTCAGTGGAACAGGTTTCCTCAGGAGATGGTGGGCTCTCTTTCTTTGGAGGTTTTCAGACAGAGGCTAGATGGCCATCTGCCAGCAATGCTGATTCTTTGAACTTAAGCATATCATGAGAGGGAGGGCATGAAGGGCTGCATCAGTTCTTGTTTCCCATGGAAATGCTGATTGCCACTTTGGAGTCAGGAAGCAATTTTTCTCCAGACCAATTTGGCTAGAGATCCTGGAGGTTTTTTGTCATCTTCTGGGCATGAAACAGTAGACACTGGAGGTGTGGGGGGAATGGGATTTGTGAATTTCCTGCATTGTGCATGGGGTTGGACTAGATGACCCTTGAGGTCCCTTCCAACTCTATGATTCTGTGATTCTAAGCTATGATGCCCAATCTACATTACAAGGTGTTGTGAATATAAAACTGAAATGGCAAAGAATCATGTACATTACCCTGAGATCCTCAGAGGAAGGGTGTGATTAAAATTATGATAAATAACTGTGGCCACTAAAATGGGAGTAGCAGTGGGGAACCATGAACTACCTGCTATACTTACAATATGTTTTTCCACCTTCCATTTACATGTCCTTCTCATTCACCTCTCTTTTCTACAACATCCTGACCTTCCCTCTGATAAAAATCCATCTCCTCTTTGTGGATCTTTGGCCCAGATCCAAGAAAAAAAGAGTAGCTGTTCCTCTCCATCCACTGACGTCAGAATTTTTAAAAACAGGTACAGACACTGTCCAGAGAACTGATGTAGCATACACAATGCAGCTTTTATGCCGCCAGAGAGGACTATGCTCCTTGCATACCAAGATTAGGGATAGGCACGAACCAGCTCAGACTAAAGTTCATCACAAATTTTGGCTCGTTCGTGGTTCACAAATCAGTGTTCATGGAAGAGCAACTGGCATGAACATTTCACAAACTTTGATGCTGTTTGTGCTGGTTTGTGAATGGATACATTTCAAGACAGACTGTCTCTGCTCTATCAAACTGTTTACAAAACTGAAAAGCAACAGGGTGGGCAGATGTCTCCAACCTTGGAAACACTAATTGGGCCCCTCCAAGGCTTAACAGGCACTGCTGGCTGCCAATAACCAAGTTCCCATTCTGGTCTATGGGATCAGAATGCTATATATACCCTCATCTAAGCTCCACACCCTCTCCTGTGTTGGCTGTTGGCAGTTGGACAGAGAGGCAGGGAACTTCCTGAAAGCAGAGCACATTCTTTCTGATAGTGAACTCCTCTCCCTGCTGGGATTTGGGTGTTAGGTGGACTCAGAGCTCTGAGTCACCCTGTCTCTCTGCTCATGCCTCCCAGTGTAATTTCTGACCTTTCTGTAGTCAATCTCTTTGGAAGCATAAGTGCTCTTTTACAGTGTATCATCAGGTGAATTTATTACTCAAAATAAGTTGTATAAGAAACTATTTGCATAAAAATATTTCGGGGGTTGTTTTGTAGAGTAAAAGAAGGATAATTACACTGGGAGGCATAATGCAGTTTAATGAATAAAAGGGAAAAAACCACTTCGTTCCTGGAAGCAGTCATTGGTGGTCAACTAGTTTATAATTAGACTTTCCATCTTTGAGAGAACCAAAATGGATTTTTATTCAGTCGCCCTTGCATCAGATGTCTGATGCCTCATATTGCTGCATTTTTCATGCTGCTCACAAAAGCAAACCTTTCTTTAAATGAAACATCATAGGCTAACAGTGCAGTCCTAAGCAGTCCACTCTTCTAAGTCCACTGGCTTCAATAGATTTAGGCACACTTAACTCTGTTTAGGATTGCAGGACGGAAGACCCTCTGCTGTCAGAGTTCTCAGACACTGCTGGATAACTTTAACTGCAGAGATAGGAAAGACCAGGGATGCAAAGCATGTAATAGCAGAGGTGATGGTGAGTAAGTACTTCGCCAAGTCCCCTGAGCCCATCAACACCAATCCCCGGGAGCACTGCTCACACAAGCTTGTCATCTGGTCCGACTTCTCTTGTGTGGCCTGAAGTCCACCTAACACCCAAACCCCAGCAGGGGAGAGAAGCTCACAATCAGTATAAAATGGGGTTCCTTAGCCAAGGCACCCAGTAGCTAAGCCCCTCTACTTGTCTTGAGGAGAAAGACAGGGTGGCTTAGAGCCTTGAGTTCACCTAAGACCCAAACCCCAGCAGGGTAGAGGTGTTCACAGTCAGGAATAAATGAATGTGCTCTGCTTTTAACAAGTTCCCTGCCTCTCTAACTGCCAAAAGCCAACTGAGGAGAGTCTGCAGAGCTGAGTTGGTATATAGCATTCTGATCCCATAGAGCAGAATAGGAGGTCTGTTATTGGTAGCCAGCAGTGCCTGTTACGCTTTGGAGGTCACCTATTGGTGTTTCCAAGGTTGGAGAATCCCACCCCTTCTGTTGCTTTGAAGTTATGTAAATGGTTTATCTGAGCAGAGACTGTCCAGAAATGTATCCATTCACAAACAGCATAAAAGTTTGTGGAATGTTTGTGCTGGTTGCCCCACCACAAACATCACATCGCAAACCACAAACCAGCCAAAATTCATCACGAACTTTCATTTGTGAGCTGGTTCATGCCCATCCAGAAGGAAAAGGAGAAGAAGATGAGGAGGAGGAGGAGATTGGATTTATACCTCGCCCTTCACTACCCAAAGGTGTCTCAGAGTGGCTTACAAACTCCTTTCCCTTTCCTCCCCACAACAGACACCCTGTGAGGTAGGTGGGGCTGAGAGAGCTCTGACAGAAACTGCTCTTTTTCAAGAACAGCTGTGCCAGAAGTATGGCTTGCCCAGGGTCATCCAGCAGGTGCAAGTGGAGGAGTGGGGAATCAAGCCCGGTTCTCCGAGATTAGAGTCCGCACACTTAACCACTACACCAAACAAAGAAGAGGAGGAGGAGGAGGAGGACAATGATAGCATTGGATTTATACCCCACCCTTCATTCAGAGTCTCAGAGCGACTTACAAACTCCTTTCCTTTCCCCACAACAGATACCCTGTGAGGTAGGTGGGGCTGAGAGAGCTCTTTCAAGAACTGCCCTTTCAAGGACAGCTCTTGTGATAACTATGGCTTGCCCAAGGTCATCCAGCAGCTGCATGTGGAAGAGTGGGGAATCAAACCTGGTTCTCCCAGATTAGAGTCCATGCACTCAACCATTAAACTAGACCAGTAACAATTCATAACAGCAACAACTGTTGATAATGCAATAAAAGGGAAGAACTAGCCTGGCTGTCGGATGAAAGCCTGCCTGGATAGACAGCAGGGGAATACCTGAGTATTCTTTTGGTAATGGCAGGAGGCATGTGATCCTGTGCTAAAGCAGATGGATACATAGCCTCACTCGCCTCTCAAAAAAGAAATTACTACAAGGGGGAAGAGAATTTGCAAAAGATAAGGAGTTCAAAACAGTTCGCTCAAAGGAAGAAGTAGGCATTAGGTGGCAGGATATGCCTAGCAGTGATATCAGAAGCCCTATTCTGTAGGTGACCATGGGACCAGCACAACAGCCATCTCTGCAACAAAATTCAGGACAGAGTAGCCTTTGAAAAATCATACTTTCCCCAGCAGCTTCACTTACCTGATCAGAATACCTGGCGACAGAATACCAAAAGCAGCATTTGCAATGATCAGGGCAAATCTATACTACAGATGTAAAAGGGTTTGTCATTGCTTCTCCCCAGGAATTCAAGGGACGGTAGTTCTAACCTTGAAGAACCGGGTTTGATTCCCCACTCCTCCACTTGCACCTGGCTGGATGACCTTGGGCAAGCCGTAGGTCTGATAAGAGCTGTCCTTGAAAAACAGCAGTTTCTGTCAAGAACTCTCTCAGCTCCACCTACCTCACAGGGTGTCTGTTGTGGGGAGGGGAAGGGAAAGGAGTCTGTAAGTCGCTCTGCCACACCTTTGGGTAGTGAAGGGCGGAGTATAAATCCAATCTCTTCTTCTTCTTCTTCTGTTGGGGGAGGGGTATGTACTGGGGATCTCTAAGAATTCTCAGAAGTCTTGCCAGGCTACAGGGTCTCGGAATTATTTGGATGAAGATGTGAGAGTTTAACTGGTATAAAACAGATATCAATTCATAGTAGGTATGCCCAATGTATCTGTGAATTATCAGTGGTTTGGCAGTACCCTTGAAAAACCACAATGTATAGAAAGCATTTTAATCAATAGTTAATTGTGAACATTGATGATAATGATATCAGAAGATAAATATTTTAAAATCAGATTGTGTTCAATATGCTTCTTTATTCTATATACAAGGTTGGATCCCACCAGTTGTTTCAACACATGGAAGGTTGTGGCAGATTTTTGCAGATTCCCACCTCTCAAGCAGCCCTCCAACTCCCTAGTCTTGCTGTTTCTGGGGGTCCCCCGTTCCCCAGGAGCAGCTCTTTACCTTACAACAAGAGGCAGAGAAGATACACTCTACTGACATCAATCCTTCCATCAGTGGAGATTTTGGGGGGATTCAAGGGCGTAGACTTTCCAATTTTCCGGGGGGGCTGGGGCTGGGCCAGAGGCATTGCTAAGTCATTAAAAGAACTGGGACCCAATGACATCATAGGGAGGATCTAGTGACATCACAGGCATGGTCATTATCTATGGAGGTGGACCCATGTGGGGTTTAGGGATGGGCTCCCCAGAAATTTAGGGAGGCCTGGGAACCGCCCTAGCAATGTCCCTGGGCTGGGCTAACCCCAGGAACAGTTGCCTTCTTAGAACACTGCTTAGAAACTTAGAAAGCCCCCATACACACCCCACACTGGAATAAGAACATAATATCAGGCCATACCACATTGCAATAAAGCCCCTACAACTTTATACAGAAATACTGAGCTTCCCTACCATTTGCCACAACTAGCCCACCACACAAGAAGAAGAAGAAAAGATAGGATTTATACCCCGCCCTTCACTACCCAAGGGAGTCTCAGAGCGGCTTACAAACTCCTTTCCCTTCCCCTTCCCACAACAGACACCTTGTGAGGTAGGTGGGGCTGAGAGAGCTCTGACAGAAACTGCTCTTTTTCAAGGACAGCTGTGCCAGAGCTTGTGACTGACCCAAGGTCACATCAGCAGGTGCAAGTGGAGGAGTGGGGAATCAAACCCGGTTCCCCCAGATCAGAGTCCGCACACTTAACCACTACACCAAACCACCACACAACCAGGATCAAGATTCCTAAGTGGACCAACAGACAGGCATACACTTGTTTGAGAAACTGAGTATTAC
>NW_015168686.1:464558-464751 GCF_001447785.1 Gekko japonicus
CTTGTTTTCAAGAACAGCTCTGACAGAACTATGGTTTGCCCAAGGTCATCCAGCAGGTGCAAGTGGAGGAGGGGGGAATCAAACCCGGTTCTCCCAGATTAGAGTCCGTGCATTTAACCACTACACCAAACTGGCTCTCAATAGCAGAGCCCACATGCAGTACATCTAACTCAGAGGTCCTCGACGTGTTCTG
>NW_015168686.1:469163-469294 GCF_001447785.1 Gekko japonicus
TCTTTATTCAGATTCTGTTGGAAAAATTGTTTTGTTTCTTCTTTTAAGATTTCAGTTGTCTCTTTTTTATCCAACAGATCTTCATTTATTCTCCACAGAAAAGATTTACTCCTCTCTATGGAGTGCCATAC
>NW_015168686.1:469718-478160 GCF_001447785.1 Gekko japonicus
GCGGTGCATCCCCCTGCGGGACCCATCCTCGGCCGCTGGAGGGAGCGGAGGGGGAGCTGCTTTCAGGCGGCGGCAGCAGCCTCCCCCCCGCGTGGAATGAGACCTTCCCCCGCCCCGCGCTCCTGTTCGCCGCGGGAGGAGGAGGAGGAATCCCGCCCGGCCCGCCGCCTCCCCGTCCCTCCCTGCTTCCTACACGCCTGCAATGGCCGGGGACCGGGCTCATGCAACACTCCCCCCCGACAGAAACCCCGAGCAGTTCCCGGGGGCGGAATGCCGGGGGCGGGATGCCCACCCTACCCACCCACGTGGATTCAGGCTCCCGACTTCCCGGAGGCGCTGGTGCACGCCTTTGAGCAGCACCAAAGTTGGGCCCTCCTTCCACCACCCCCCTTCTCAGATCGGTCCCCTAGAAGAGTTTCCGGATGGCTCTGTGAGGAATAGGCACAGGGAAGGGATCGCGGCGGAATGAAAAGGCTTCTCTTCAAGCCCCGGGGGAGGCTGAGACCCCCCCGGAAAATTTCGGAGGTAGCCCCAGCCCCTGCGCCCCCCTGAACTCTACGCCTATGGGGGGATTCACAGATGTGAGCAATTCTAATGACCTTTTTAAATCTCATGGGACTATGTTGGTATATGTTTTTGTAATAATTCAAAATGAAAACACACACACAAATTCTTAGCAGTATTAACAGTTGGGGTGGCCTTTAATCCTAGCAGACATTTTTGTTAAATCTGTCAAAGCTCCACAAATCAGCCACACTTGCAAAATCTGTGCAAAACTATGAGGTAGGGTTTTTTTGGTGTGTTTTTTCTCACTCTCAAATATTGATTCTGAATATTGATGAGACAATAAAAGCTAGCCATAGTACTCATTCAAACTATCTGCTATACCTTGGTATCAGAATTCAATGAAAATCTGATAGGCCAAGTTATAACAAGTATAAGATAGATTTTTTTTACATCATACCAAAGTCAGTTTTTTTCATTCCAATTTCCTTTTCTCGCTGCAGTTGTTTACATTAAGAATATTTTGCTGAAATTGGATTTTTATGAGAAATCTTACAGCGCTACTAATCTTTCTTTGCTATCAGATTGGTTTCATGGGCATTTCGTGGGCATATAGTGAGTCACCTTTCTTACCAGGAAGCTAGCCATTTCCATATCATTTCTGGGTTGATTTAAGGTATAGTTCGATGCAGAACATATTGCTGTAGTCTGAACTTGAACTGATAAAAAATATGAATGATGACAGTAGGTCTGCATCCTGAAGTATGGTCTGCAATTGCTGTGCCAGATAAAGAAATGCCTTCTTGAACACAGCTGAAATACCAGCAAGCTCATTTCAAAAGACTAAGGAGGCACAGAAACTCTGTCCAGCTATCTCAGACCTAGGATTCAATATATTCAGTTGTATGCAAACAGTCCCATATACAAGTTGAATGGCACTTCCTCTCTCACAAGAGATGGGAGGAATTTCTGTTGGCTGCCCTTCCTGCAACAGCCCCCCCCCTCCAGTCATACACATGAGTGGTGGTCCCCCATCCTTTGGGGGCTGCATTTCAAAGAGCACAGCAGGAAGGGGAAAGTGGCAATTTGTTCTTGTGTTCTGTAAACACAAGCAGCAGCATTCTACCGAGACAGACCATTGGTCTACCAAGTTCAGTATTGTCTACTCTGACTGGCAGGGGCTCTTCAGGGGCTCAGGTAGAGGTTTTTCACATCACACACTACCTGATCCCTTCAGCTGGACATGTTGAGGACTGAACCTGGGACCCTCTGCATGAAAAGCAGATTCTCTACTAATAAACCATGACCCTTTACCAATTACAACTTGGATTCTTGAGATCCAAGTCATTTTTCTTAAATTTTGTCTGCAAACATAACAAATGCTATGAGATCAGAAATATTAATTTGTACTCAACCAAAATTAATATAATAACAGCTGCAACATAAATGGTAAAGTGTTGCTTAATTCTGTTTTCTCTCCTACATTCCTTTTATTCTGGAGATGCTTTCAAAATTTTGAAGTCTTTTTTGTGCATTGGTGTTACAGATTTGAATTTGCTAATGTTTTGGTTATGATTTAATAGAATTTCTGATTATTCATACTAGTAAAGGTGCATTTTGTGGTGTTTAAGGAAGAGCACTTTGTTCTTGCTACTGTGACTTTTCAGTTGGAGACAATCCTCATATCAATAGCAATATTAGCTATATCTGGTGTGGTGTAGTGCTTACAGTGTTGTATTGTGTCTAAGGAAATGTGGTTTCAAATTCCTACTCAGCCATGATATTCACAGAGTGATCTTAGGTCAGACTCTCCCTCATCATAACACACCTCACAGCTGTAGTGAGGATAAAGTGGAAGAGGCAGATCTATGCATATTTCTCTGAGCTCCTTGGTGGAAGGGTAGGATAAAATGGTAATAAGTAGATAATTCTATATCCATTTGAACAAGGCTAGGAATAAAACATGTAACTTAGGTCAGCCTTGTACCTGCAAGCCCATGGCACTATACTGTCACCTCTATTTTTCAAGAAGTGTTTTTCTCCCCTAATTTAAACTTCTGTAGTCCTGCCTGATACTGCAAATGCAGACAGTCCACAATGATAGGATCCAACATTCCAGTGGTGTCTCTGTTGAACTGGATATTTTCCTGGTAGCATTGGCTAAACAATGAAGATAATTAATTTCTGATTCTAGATTATCCAGTTCATTTTTTAATTATTCAGGATGAGGACAGTTTCCAGATACTTGCACCAATAATTGTTTCTGTTGTAAACAAATTATGTTAAGAAACATGTGACTTCATTCCTCATTTGGGATTTTACAAACCAAACAGACCAACCTTTGATTCAAAAAAGGATTTCAAATCCAGTTATATTAATCTTCAAGGCATTTTTCTCCCAATATTTTGGAATGTGAACACAGTCCCACAGCATACGGAGGTGATCAGCTTGAGATCTTATGTGGTGTCAAGTACTACTTGTTCACCAGCTTGCAATAACGCTATCTCATATTCATCCAAGAAAACAGAGGAGCATTTGTTGATATTACAAGATTAAGCTGACTGCAGTAACATTCTGCTTACCTTCTATGACTATATCCAGGTAAAAAGTTATTTACTGAAGAATATCTCTAGAGGCAGATCTCAGAGAGGCCTTTCAGACTTTGAAATGCTACAGATTAAGGGAGGAAGGCATGTTTTTTCTAAGGTCTATGAGCTGTTGCTTCAGCAAAACTTACCTATAGGTCACATTCCACATTTTTTCCTCAAATGGAACTATGATTTCGGCTACAAGTTTGAGTTTTTGGAAATATGCCATCTTGGGGATGGTTCTACTATATTTCTATACTTCAGGGAAAATTTAAGATGATCCATGAAATTTATCTTACTCACAAGATGCTTGCAAAGATGTATAATACCACTAGTAATTGTTGGTTTTGTTATCATCAGTCAGGAGATTTTTTTTACATATGTGGTGGCATTGTCCACACATCATGAATTATTGGAATAACATAGGTGAAAAACTGAGGAAATGAAGTAGTATACTCTTAAATCCCGGAAACCTCTCTGTTGAATCACATATCTGGTTTTTCATTGAAATATCAGGAATTCCTTTGAAATATCATTATGACTGTGAAACTTGTTTCTGCTTGGTATTGGAAGCTAAATAAGGCACCAAGTATACAGGAATGGTTAGTTAAGGTCAAAGAGGTTTATACAGTATACAGGAATGGTTAGATAAGGTCAAAAAGGTTTATATAATTACAAGTGGGAACCCACAAGGACTTGCAGGAGGCATCTCATTTCCACCTTGCCCACTATTTCCGCTTTCCCTTTCCTGAGCAGGGCTCTTTTTGTAACAGGAACTCCTTTGCATATTAGGCGACACACCCCTAATGTAGCCAATCCTCCAAGAGCTTACAGTAGCCACTGTAAGAAGAGCTCTGTAAGCTCTTGAAGGATTGGCTACATTAGGGGTGTGTTGCCTAATATGCAAAGGGGTTCCTGCTACAAAAAGAGCCTGCCTGAAAGCCTCCAGAGCCTCTCCCCTCCCCCCCCCCACTTCCTTCTCTCCTTTTAGGGTTGCCAACCTCTAGGTGGGGCCTGGAGCTATAGAATCACAACAGATCACCCAACTACAGAGATCAGATCCCCCTTAGAGTTGCCAGCTCCAGGTTGGGAAATTCCTGAAGATTTGGGAATGGAACCTTTGGAAAGGCAAGGGTTGGGGAGTGAAGCAACCTCAGCAGGGTATAATGCCACTCTCCAAAACAGTCATTTTCCCCAGGGGAACTATCATCTGGAGAGCAGTCATAATTCAAGGTGATCTCCAGCCCCCACCTCGTGGTTGGCAAACCTAGTTTTTCTGGAGAAAATAGTGGCTGCTTGGAAGGGTGGAATCTATGGCATGATATTTCTCTGAGGTCCCTCCCGTCCTCAAACCCTCCCTCCCCAGGCTCCACCCCCAAATCCCTAGGAATTACCTAACCTGAAATTGGCAACCCTGTCTCCTTCCCACCCAATAGCCATCTTATCTTTTTCTGCCCCTCTGTCTTAAACTTTTGCTCCCATCCTTCCCTCTGGCAGCCTCTATCTAGGAAAACTGTGCTCCAGTTTTGTTGTGCTGGCACTGGGCCAGGCCCATTTGCATGGTAGGGTACCCTCATGGTAGGGTGGCACCAAACTTCCCCTGTATCCCCCCTCTTTACACTCTTTACAAACTTCCTCTGTACCCCCCCTCTTTACACTCTTGCCCTCCTCCTGGTAAATCCCATATCCTCTTCTTTTTCCCTGCCTCATTCTCTCCTTCTCAGCCTTTCATCAACCTTAGGCCTAGCAGTAGGGTTGCCAAGTCCCACAAACTCACCGGTGGGGGAGGCTCCAACGGGTCCGGGAGCCGGCTCCGGATGCGCTCACGCAAAGCGCATGCGCGCCGCCAGCACATCAATGGAAGTGACGTGTGACGTCGCTCACGTTGGGGGTGTGGCCCAGGTCGATCTGGGCCACGCCCCCAACGTGAGCGACGTGGCTGCGTCACCTCCAGTGATGCAGCTTTGGGGGGCGGAGTTCCCCCCGGGGCCCGATTCCGTCATGGCGGAAATCGGGCCTCCAAAGCGGGGGTTTCCCCGCCCCCTGCCCCCACTTGGCAGCCCTACCTAGCAGCAACCTCTGGGTGTCTTGATACCACCTGAATAGCATGATTCAACTAGACCTGGTTGCAGCCACCCTATGAAAGCCAGTGTGATCTAGCAGCTAGAGCTTCAGAATAGGGTCTGAGAGAGCCAGGTTTGAATACATTAAATCTGTCTCCCATCTTCAGATTCCTGTTTGTTCAATCAATAATCTGAATACAGTGGGATTAATTCCTACCCATAGTGGGGTGAACTTTAAAGTAAAATGTATAATCAATTCCTATCTCTGCAGGTTACACTAACAAACTGTCTCTCCTGGTTTTCTGATCTCATTCTAATTGTTCTATCGTTTTACTTCATGAAACATTCCCATCCTATGTAAAGCACAAAGGTTTGACAATCACAGTTATATTAGTTACTGCTATCCCTTTTTTTCTCCAGCATGAAAGATTCAAAAGAAAACAATATTCAGAGTAAAAATAATGCATGAGCAGAACTGTGAATATAAATAAGTAAAATCTATTCATCTCTTGTGAACACAAATATTTCAGAAAGGACTGCAAATTAAAAGGATGTCCTTGAAAGTCAAGATTTGTATGCTCATTTCAGAGTTAAATAAAAGCAGAAGCATGTGTAATTAGTCTGTTTCTTGGGACATCATTTCATTTATAGCTTACATTGCTATAATCCCATTGGAGCTCAAGTGGACACCATAGTGTTTTAAGCAAATCACAGTAACCATACAAATGTCCAGTTACTTCATTTACCATTTTAGCTTCTGAATGCTAGGAAAATATCTGATCTGTGGTACAATAAGAAACAAGATGGTGTCTATTTCTCCAGAGTTGGTGTCCTCATGCCTTGGACATCCTGACACCTTGGTCATCCCACTCGAGGAAAATGATCTTCCTGCACAAAAAGGTGTGGTTCTGTCACCCTCCATTGCTGTGCACAAATGGATACTCTCAATTTGTGGCTTCCTAACACATGCCTGATTGGGTCTAGCCTCGAGTGCCAGGAGCGATGAAGCACTATATCATCTGACAGACTGGACCTGGCTAGGAGAATGACATGCAAGGCCTTGGTGTGAGCAGTTGAATCATTGGGTGGATATGTCATAAGTTCTAGGGGGACTTTGGGTTTCGGCATGCTGATGGCAGGCACAGTCCTCCGAAGCTCTGGAGAGAGTGGCCTGCGACCTGGTTGCAGGGAGGGGGTCTGGCTGGTTCTGGACTCCCTGTGGAGCCCTTGTAGAGGGCTCTCAGCCTGGGGCACTGGGAGTGCCTCTCCCAAGGCCAAGGCCAAAGGATCGAGGCTCCCCCCTGCCCTTATAGGTCCCCGCCACCGCGGAACCATTTTGGGCATGAGAGGAGCATACCAGACCCAGTGAGCAACTGACCCAGTGAAAACAAAAAGACTTTCTCTTCCTTGATGAAGCAGAGCATGAGTAAGATGCCAGCCCAGGTGCCCCCAAGAAAAAGCAGAGGGGGGGGAGCTACCCACCCCTTGAAAACGGCAAAGATTTAAAAGCATTAGAGGGAGCAGAAAGTGGTGGCATTTGAGCGGACGGCTGAATTTAATCAGTACAATGCCAGACTGTTAAGGTGTTAAAGCAAATAAACTTCTAAAGACTTCAGTGAACTTTTACAAAATATAAACAATGTCCTATCGGGCTGAAAAGATGGTGGCGAAAGCGAAACTTCAACAAGGAACTGCAATTTCTCCGTTGGACTCCGTACCCTAGCAGCACACCACCTTCTTCCTGCAGATAGCTGACTGGATGGAGCTGCGACTGAACTTATAGCAAAAACATATGTTCCTTATCATCTGAAGAACAGTATTGCAAGAAACGAGCACTCAAGATTTAATGCTTTCCTTACAGCTAAGACAAATATTATGATCCTGTTCCTTTTTTTTTTTGTTAATTGTGATGATATATCTGGTGACAGAGACAGACATTTTAAGTCTCTGACCTCCAGTTCAGTTAATTGTGACTAGTTAAACTTTATAACAAATCTGTCTTTTAAAAAGGTGTTAACAGAAGCTGAAACATTAACACAATGCGTTATAGGATTTTATCTATTACTTGCACATTTCAATTTAAAGGTTTCACAATAATAACTTGAATAAGAAATTTTTTCTATCTTTATTAAGGCTAACATTTTTATATCACAGTTCTACAACGGTATTTAATCCATTTTATTGGTTAACTTTTTTATAATGCCCTTATGAGATGCATATGATGTTAATATGCAAGTCTTTACTTGGCCATCACTAAAGTATCAAACCATATAAGAATGTTTATGGTATTTATTATATTTTGATTTTTCCTTTTTTTCTTTTTTTAAAATAAGGAAAGAGAAGGGAAAAAAGGAAAAAACAAAAAAAAACAACAAACAAACAAACAAACAAACAAACAAAAAACTTAAAAACTTAAAATCAAAAAATTGTTATTATGTTATTTTTAAATGTTTTATGAAGGTGGTATGTATATATCCTTATTGAGTAATTACTTACTTGCTCACCTGTGATCATATGACTTGAATATGACTATATTAGGCTGGTTCATACCAGGTTAAAAGTTTGAACTAAGGTTTATTCATTAGGCTTGGTCTAATCTTCATCTTCACTACTTACTCATAGAGGGGGGAAAATAAGGGGACCCCCACAATTCTCTTATTGTACTCTAGTTATTGGAACTTAATATGGTTCATTCCCTTCTGGGAAAGGGTGTTAGAGCCCAAGAGTTGGCTCTAGGTTCTATTAGTTTGTTGTTACCTAGTTGGTTTTTTTATTATGTTTGTTTTTTTGGTTTCTGGTTTGAGCATCACAACATTATAACACTGAAACTAGTAACTGTAGTAATCGACTGTATTATAGGCAACTATCCTAGCCTTCAAGATGCCTAGTACACAAACCAAATTTATCTCCCTCAATTGTAGAGGGATCAACTCACCAATTAAGAAACGCAGAATTACAGCAGCCCTTTTAAAACAAAACCCAGCGGTCATCTTCCTTCAAGAAACGCACCTCAAGGGCAACATAGACAAAGTGCTTCCATCGCGTAGATTGTCTCAGCAATTTCATGCCCAAGGTTCGTCCAAATCACGTGGCGTGGCAATTTTGATTAATGCTAATACCAGATTTCAAGTGGACAAAATCGCCAAAGACCCACGTGGCCGTTTTCTTTTTGTAACTGGCTTGTTAAACGGTTCATATATCACACTCGCCTCCCTGTATTCGCCTAATGAAGGCCAACTGGAATTTATTCGTAATACTCTTAACGAACTTGAAGCTTTCAGCCCGCA